>NC_045164.1:27463480-27528480 GCF_900700415.2 Clupea harengus
GGTTTTGGAGATGAGATCATTGTGTGGGGGGTCCTGGCTGCAAGTTGCTAACGGGTTTCCCTCCTGTCCGTTTAGCCGACGGAATAAAGCTGAGATCCACCAAGAGTGATGCCAACGGCACAGCACCCAAACCTGCAGCCAATCCAGTGAGTATGAACCTGATCACATGACCAGGGCAGCCAATCCAGTGAGTATGAACCTGATCACATGACCAGGGCTTTCATTGGGTCCTGACACGGACACAGTCAAATGAACTCGCTGGTAACCACAGACACACACACACACAGACACACACACAGACACACACACAGACACACACACAGACACACACACGCACACACAGAGACGCACACAGAGACGCACACAGAGACGCACACAGAGACGCACACAGAGACGCACACACACACAGACACACACAGACACACACACACAGACACACACAGACACACACAGACACACACAGACACACACACACACACACACACACACACACACACACACACACACAGACACACACACACAGACACACACACACAGACACACACACACAGACACTCACACACAGACACACACAGACACACACAGACACACACAGACACACACACACAGACACACACACAGACACACACACAGACACACACACAGACACACACACAGACACACACAGACACAGACACACACAGACACACACACACAGACACTCACACACAGACACACACACAGACACACACACAGACACACACACAGACACACACACAGACACACACACAGACACACACAGACACACACAGACACACACACACAGACACACACAGACACACACAGACACACACAGACAGACAGACAGACACAGACAGACAGACACAGACAGACACACACAGACAGACACACACACACACACACACACACACACACACACAGACACAGACACAGACACAGACACAGACACAGACACAGACACAGACACAGACACAGACACAGACACAGACACAGACACAGACACAGACACAGACACAGACACAGACACAGACACAGACACAGACACAGACGGTGTGTGAATGGGTAGATGTCTGAGGCATTCATCTGTAAAGCGCTTTGAGTGCTCCATGAGTAGGAAAGCATTCTATAAATGCAGTCCATTTAGCATTTCTTATTTCTCTTCAGGATGAAGACTTGAAGTGGGTGGAGGAGAACATCCCTACATCACTGTCCGATGTGTAAGTACGCTCCTCTCCCCTCTCTCTCTCACCCGTAAGCACTGGGGTGACCCCGAGGAGCTCGCTGGTGAACGCTTAGATTAGCTCGAGATGGTCAACCAAACAATGGGATGAAGGCATCCTGTCTCTTTTCATATGGAATGGAATTTAAAATGCATACAAAAGGGCTTGATTCCGTTTCTGTGTTTTTCTTTTTAGGGCACTTCCTGTTCTTCTGGACTCTGATGAGGTTTGTGTTTGTGTTTGTGTTGTTTTCTCCATGTTGACCTGCTGTCACTCTGTTGAGCCCACGTTCATTTGTTCCTTATTTCACATGAAGGTCTCTTGCGCATAAACAACATCTTTCATAAACTACATCTTTCATTAACTACATCTTTCATAAACTACATCTTTCTTGTAAGACTGTGGGCTCAACAGGCTTCTCACTCACTTACTCTCTCTCTCTCTCTCTCTCTCTTTCTTTCTTTCTTTCTTTCTTTCTTTCTTTCTTTCTTTCTTACTTACTTACTTACTTACTTACTTACTTACTTACTTACTTACTTACTTACTTACTTACTCTCTCTGTCTCTCTCTCTCTAGGAAATCATGACCACAAAATACGAGATGTCCAAGATGGAGTAGCGTTTTGGGGAAAGCGGTGCTTCTCTGCCCTGCTCGACGTGGCTCCCCCTGCTGGCCAGACTACAGACTACGCCCATCGGCCCTCGCTCCAGAGGGATGTCTGAACACTAAGCAACGAGAGGCTGCTCCTAGCAGAGGCCGGGGAAGGGTTCTGCCTGCCAGAGCTGAGGGCTGATGCTTGCCTCGTGGGGTTTCTCAGATAGAGGTGTTACCTCACAGTTCCTTCATGAAAGTCTAAAACACACTCCCGTCACCCTCGTGCACCTGGTGTCCTGGCCATCGTTTACAAATCCGTTTAACCAACTCCGTTCAGTGAACTCCTCCTCAAAGGAACAAAGCTGCCCTCATCTTGTCCACTGTAAAGAGGGAGCTGACCATCATAGCACATCATGACTGTTTGTTTTGTTTTTCTCTCTTCTGCTTCTGTGTTTTTCAACTGGCAAGGTTGTGCGGCAGGACCAAGTCACTTTAACTTAGGATGGAATGGGGTGGGTGGCAGTTCTGGTTGACCAAAAGTTGAGGTTCTAAGTTCTTTCCTTCTGTTGCTTTGACACAGTCTTGTACACATGTGTTATTTATGTTTCCGTGTGAAGCAGGGTTTGCTGTCTGAAAATATAATGTGAAATACTGTATGTGTCTGATATGATTGTGTGTGTGTGTATTTACATGTATGCGTGCGCGCGCGTGTGTGTGTGTGTGTGTGTGTGTGTGTGTGCGTCCGTCCGTGTGTATTTACGTGTATATTTACGTGTATGTATATTTGTGTGCGTGCGCGTGTGTGTATTTCCGTGTGTGTATATTTGCGTGCGTGTGTACATGTACATCCAAGTGTGCTTGTCATGCAGTCCCAGGACGGGCCTCCAGTTTATGTGTGTCGTGTCAAGCTGTCAGCTGTGACATGAAATATGCAGACCTGCTGTGGGGCGAGCTCGAGGGCGAGGGCGAGGGCGAGGACGAGGACGAGGACGAGGGTGGCTGCCGTTCCAATGCAGGGCTAACCGTGTCAGCAGAGAGGTGCTGTTCATCCTTCAACAACCCTAGATCCAGAGTAGTCCTCTTTCGCTTCATCTTTCTCTTCATGTTGTTTTTGTAAAAGTGTACTTAATGATCACAGACACGCCTTGGTTCTTTTCTTTCTGCTTTTGATGTTATTCCTCTTCTCTCTCTCTCTCTCTCCCTGTTTTAGTTGATTAATAATAAGAGATTAATATTGGTTAATCTGCTTTTTTTTTGTATTTAATGTAAATATGTGATTGGATGACTGTTATCCCCCTTCCAACTGATGTCCACAAAGTGTGGGAAGAGTGTTTTCTGTGAAGCTAGAATTTGATACACAGACTGACTGCAGTATCGGTAAACCAAGAGGGTTTTACTCTTAAACTTGAACTTGAAGCATTTTCATTGTCAGGACTTGATTTCAAGTCTAACTGATCATGATTAGTGTTGCGGTACATGAATTTGAGGCAGTATAATATATTATAGTACATAATATATTTCACGAATATTAGAACAACACGATGGTCTGTTCCATACTATCTCCTAAGAAATCTGAAGTTGGTGGTTGAGATATTATAAACCCATTCATTCACTAGACAAACTCATATTTTTACCAAAAATATGCCTCTGTGTGATGATGAACATAGGAAGCATGTTTTCTCCATCTTTACAAAAACTTGGATTGGTTTGGTTAAGTTATGAATAAACAGACAAATATTTATATTATTCTGTGTCCCTCGTTCCTTTTGTGGTGCCTTTAGTCTCCTTTAAACATGCTTGATTACAAATACATCGAAATACTGCGTTCCACTAAGGTGATGATTCCTCCTGTTCAGGTACTGTAGACCAAGTATAACATATTCAAAACCAGTCCCTGTGAACTTTGCCATGTTCCACATTTCATCTCAAATGTATAGGAACTTTTCAGAGCATGTTTACAGTTAACACTTCTATTTCATATCTTAGTATTCAGGTCAACAAAACCTTTGTTCTGATGGGGCAGATCTCAGATTTTGGCCATTGTACTTGTGTGGCTCTGACAGTGGTGGCTTGCCTTACCTTTAGATTCCACAAGGGGGCATCCAAGCCTCAACACCAGCGCTCCTTCAGATTTCTCTGAAGTTCAATCAAGAATTAAATTCAAAGGCTTCAACTAAGAATTGAATGATACATGTCATGCATGGGGTGTAACTGAGACTTAAAAGCACTTGATTCATGTTTGGACAAGAACTATAATATATATTGTGTATGAATGTACGTTTGGACAAGAGCTATAATATATATTGTGTATGAATGTACGTTTGGACAAGAGCTATAATATATATTGTGTATGAATGCACGTTTGGACAAGAGCTATAATATATATTGTGTATGAATGCACGTTTGGACAAGAGCTATAATATATATTGTGTATGAATGTACGTTTGGACAAGAGCTATAATATATATTGTGTATGAATGTAAACAAAACTGATCTGATTCAGTGTTAGAATTATTAAAGCTTCTACAGGAACATGCAGCATTTTCCACAAAAACACCAAGATTTAGTTTACAAAGCAAAACCTCAACCAAATGACCCAATCACCCAGTTGTGCAAAACAACACACAGCTTCCATAAGCTCCTAATACTCGCTCGGTTAATCTCTGTTGAGCGATGGATCATGTGACGGCTCATGGAGAACAACTTCATTCCTGCCACAAGATGGAGGAAGTATTTATAAACACTGCTGCTTGTCCTTCCTAGACATCCCAGTCCTCTGGACAAAAGCATAGACCCTACCTGGAACTGAACTCTACCTGGAACTGAACATGTGTGTGAGTTGACATGGTATAGACCCTACCTGTAAGTGAACATGTGTGTGAGTTGACATAGCATAGACCCTACCTGTAACTGAACATGTGTGTGAGCTGACATAGCATAGCAGCGTAGCAGCTGTCTCTCATATGCCTGAGAACAGAAAGGTCGCTTCTCAAGCGTCTCGACAAAGCTGGCATCAAAACTGAGCTATCCACTCACACACACACACACTCCATGCACTCCCACACTAACCCTAACCCTATCCACTCATAAAGACTCCATGCACTCCCACACTCTCACATTTTAAAGTTGGGAAACGAAAACTGGGCCGATCTTTAAACGATCGCCAACAGAGGTCAGAGGTCGAGGTGAATGGCTCTGCATGGATGTCCGAACACCACTGCCTTTATTCATCAGGAACCAACCCAATCATGTCCCAGCGAGGGCCCACCTGGGTCGGCTCTGGAGCGGTAAACATCGGCCCGAGCCACAGATACCCTTGCCTCCGAAACCAGGACCCCCCCAGATGCCCCTGGACCCCCTCAGATACCCCCCCCTGTCTGTCTCTCAACCCTGGACCCCCTCTCCGGCCCTCGCCGCCTCTCTCTCGGGTTAAGCTCGGAGTGCTCTGGGGACCGAGACCTTTGCCCAGCCAGACTTCTACTTCTCGTGGGTTGTGTAAATCTTCAGTTGAAGCAGGTTCGGGTTGGGGATGGGGTGTGTGTGTGTGTGTGTGTGTGTGTGTGTGTGTCTGTGTGTGTGTGTGTGTGTGTGTGTGTGTGTGGGGTGGGGTGGGCGCATCTATCTGCGTCAAGGGTGGTACCACGCTGATGGAGGCGTGCAGGGTTAAACTGGGTTAAACTGGTTATCTTAGTGTGTCAGTGAGGCTTGACTGGGTTCATTGGATGCGCCCTTGCGAAGTATGATCACGCAAGTATGCAAGGATATGACCGATTCTGAATACCAGCAGGGGTACATGAGGTAGGTGAGAGTGTGTGTGTGTGTGTGTGTGTGTGTGTCTGTGTGTGTCTGTGTGTGTGTGTGTGTGTGTGTGTGTGTGTGTGTGTGTGTGTGTGTGTGTGTGTGTGTGTGTGTGTGTGTGTGTGTCTGTGTGTGTGTGTGAGTGTGTATGTGTGAGAGTGTGTATGTGTGTGTGTGTGTATGTGTGAGTGTGAGTGTGTGTGTGTGTGAGAGAGTGTGTGTGTGTGTGTGTGTGTAGGTGAGTGCTAGAAGAGTGAAAAGAAAAGTGCTACGTGTAATTACCACTCATTATCAAACGTAAATGACGATCAATAAACAAGGACCAGTCTTATCTTTGAGAGAGCTGTTCATAATCTTCACACACACACACACACACACACACACACACACACACACACACACAATGACTTAATCTAAGAAGGGAAAGGAGAGCTGGTAATAGAAGCACTGAATATGATCACATCAAATCCTTCTCTGATGAGCTCTAAACATTATTGATGTGTTTATCAATTGTAGGAGTAGCAGCACAAGCTCTTGTGAAACCAGGACCAAGCAAGGCACGTTGATTACTGGCCTTCTGAGGGGATTGGGCGGCGAGGGTTTGGTAATGATAAACATGATTTGGGCCATGAAAGCTGTTCTTGGAGGCAAGGGTTTGATTTGCAACATTCCGTGCAAATGGAGGAACTTGTTTATCGCTCCCTCACGACAGGTCTTGGTGAATGCAGAGCACTGAATGGAGCTGCCTCTTATGGCAGGAAGTGAATGGAGCTGCCTCTTATAGCAGGAAGTGAATGGAGCTGCCTCTTATGGCAGGAGGTGAATGGAGCTACCTCTTATAGCAGGAAGTGAATGGAGCTGCCTCTTATGGCAGGAAGTGAATGGAGCTGCCTCTTATGGCAGGAAGTGAATGGAGCTGCCTCTTATAGCAGGAAGTGAATGGAGCTGCCTCTTATGGCAGGAAGTGAATGGAGCTGCCTCTTATGGCAGGAAGTGAATGGAGCTGCCTCTTATGGCAGGAAGTGAATGGAGCTGCCTCTTATAGCAGGAAGTGAAGGGGAGCTTCCTCTTATGGCAGGAAGTGAATGGAGCTGCCTCTTATGGCAGGAAGTGAATGGAGCTGCCTCTTATGGCAGGAAGTGAATGGAGCTGCCTCTTATGGCAGGAAGTGAATGGAGCAGCCTCTTATGGCAGGAAGTGAATGGAGCTTCCTCTTATAGCAGGAAGTGAATGGAGCTTCCTCTTATAGCAGGAAGTGAAGGGGAGCTTCCTCTTATAGCAGGAAGTGAATGGAGCTGCCTCTTACGGCAGGAAGTGAATGGAGCTGCCTCTTATGGCAGGAAGTGAATGGAGCTACCTCTTATAGCAGGAAGACGAGGCCATGTGGAGTCTACATATGCTACAAGTATAAACTTGTATGAGTATTCATTGTAGATTATCTAGGGAACAACTGAAATAGCATTCACAATCCATCTCTTTGGTTTGACCTATACAGGTCAGCATTAAAGGACGTAAGTGCCTTGCCTTATGAGTGAGTGAAGGGGGTTGATTTTGTACTTTTAAACCATTCTCTAAGTCTTGTTTCACAAGACATCAATCTTGTAATAATTACACTGTACAGAGGACTGAGAGGGGAGCAACACTTTTTGTTGCTGAGATCTGACCATTTCTGCTGGTTGGTTGATGTGTGATTGCTATGCTATAGAGCACAGACCCCTCTACCCTGTGCTATGGAGGTGCAGAGTGGCTATGATATAGAGCACAGACCCCTCTACCCTGTGCTATGGAGGTACAGAGTGGCTATGATATAGAGCACAGACCCCTCTACCCTGTGCTATGGAGGTGTGGAGTGGCTATGATAGAGCACAGACCCCTCTACCCCTGTGCTATTGAGGTGCAGAGTGGCTATGATATAGAGCACAGACCCCTCTACCCTGTGCTATTGAGGTACAGAGTGGCTATGATATAGAGCACAGACCCCTCTACCCTGTGCTATGGAGGTGTGGAGTGGCTATGATAGAGCACAGACCCCTCTACCCCTGTGCTATGGAGATGCGGAGTGGCCCTTTCCTTGCAGGTGGCTGAGACACACACACAGAGGGGGACAAACGAACACTATACTCACTCCACGCTCTCCTTCACCTCTTGGATTCGCTCCCAGTGTACATTTCTGCATGAAAAGTGATCCTCTTCTGTGACCCCTCCTTCCTTCCTTCCTTTCCTGTGCGATGTATTCTTAACAAAAAAACATGTCTCTTACGGACCCCCCCTTTTCATCCTGAAGTAACTGACTGACAAACTGTGCAGCCCCTCTGTTTTCATAGAGGGACTCTGTGGGGGGACGAGAGAAGGACTCTAGTGTTTCGGCACTCGACGGAATTCCCAGGAATTCCACATGACATTCCCAGAATGCACAAGAGCAGAGAGATTTGGGGAAGGATAGATGGCGTATCTCTCAGCAGAACAAACGTGACCTTCAGTGTGGAGAGAAACGGACGAATAGAGTGAGCCTGAATGGAGAGAATACAGTGAGCCTGAATTGAGAGAATAGAGTGAGCCTGAATGGAGAGAATACAGTGAGCCTGAATTGAGAGAATAGAGTGAGCCTGAATGGAGAGAATACAGTGAGCCTGAATGGAGAGAAGAGAGAGAATACAGTGAGCCTGAATTGAGAGAATAGAGTGAGCCTGAATGGAGAGAATAGAGTGAGCCTGAATGGAGAGAATACAGTGAGCCTGAATGCGTGTAGCAGACACCACAGATGGATATTGCAGCTGAGTTCTTTTCCTTAAAAACCTCCACTTTATCCACCACTCTGAACACCCTACTGTCCTCCTGAACTGCATTGTGAGACTGTTGCGAGAGTGACGTGAGAGTGACGTGAGAGTGTTGTGAGAGTGACGGCGGCGAGAGCATTGTGAGAGTGACGTGACAGTGACGTGAGAGCATTGTGAGACTGCGTGCTAATAGGTACTATGGCCTCCTCTGAGCCCCCTTGTCTGTTGTTGCCCTCACCGCTGTGGCTCTGTGGCATCCTGGGTATTTATTGCCCTTGGCCAATAAGGTTTGGGTAACACATCCCAGCTATCCCTGACTGTCCCAGTAATATCTCACTGCTGGGAACGTCAAGAAACATGTGTGCATCCAACCGTCTGTGCCGGAGCTTCAAAGAGAGTGAATGATCGGTGGGCTGGGTATGTTACTAATAATTACGCAAGGCAGTTAGAGCAGGGGCATGCGCTTCTGGGGCTTGTGGTTTCGTTTGATCTCCTTATTGCAATTTAAAGCCACAGACAGAGAGGAGAGGAAGAGTTAAGGAAAGAAAGAATTGAGAGAAACAGAGAGAGAGGGGAAGAGAAACACACACACACACACACACACACACACACACACACACACACACACACAGAGTGAGAGAGAGTGAGAAAGAGGGTACAACATGTGGTCAGCATTACCACTTTTCCTCTCTTCCTGACATGTCATTGAAAAACACATTTAGATATCCTTTCTTCATTTCCCGATGATCAGTGTGCTTGTCAAAAGGACAAGGCCAAACATACGTCTTCTGTCATCTTTCTTTAGTGCTTATGACTTTCAACGGTTTCCTCTTTCTGCACATTTGGGGAAGCTCACAAGGATTAGGCCAATAAGTACTGACTTCATATTCGCTTCAAAAACATGCATTAACAAATGAGTACCTAATATCCAAAAGCCAGAGACCAGTGGTGGATCTATATATCTCTGTATTTATTTTATATCAATTGAATATAAACATTTTGGTGCAATACAGACAACATTTTTAAAAAAGGCTTAGAATGACTACTACACACACTGATACACACTGATCTTGCTGCCATTGAGCCCAGGGTACACACACACATAACATTCTGCAATATCAACGGTATACCCACTGAATGTAGTCTTGGTTCCATCCATAAAAATAGAGACAACTTTTGGTAACATCCTCAAATAAACTGCCTGACACCATATAGTAGGCCTATAACAACAGATGTTTACAATGTTCGGAGTTTGGGCATCAGTACCTCGTCATGAATGTTTATTTATATTTATATTATCTACTGACGGCAGTGCAACATCCAGAGCAGAGCTGCTTGCTTCAGCCAACCCGGTCGCTCCCTTGAGTTTGAAGTGTTGCTTGGAACACTAACTGTTTCAACTACGTGTAACGTTTGGTGTGTTAAAAAGTGTTAAGTATGGACATTGACTTAGTACTGTACTCATTTACATGCATACAATCATACTTGTTGCAGATACATATAACCAATATACACACACCACACACACACACACACACAACACACACACACACACACACACACACACACACACACCATACACACACACACACTCACACACACACACACATACAACACACTCACACACACACACACACACACACACATAACCACACACACACACTCACACCACACACACACTACACACACACTCAACACACACCACACATACACACACACTCAAACACACACACAACATACACACCACTACACCACCACACACAACACACCACCACACACACCACACCACACATACACACACACTCACACACACACACACACACACACACACACACACGCACGCACACAGATTTCCTCTCCCAAGTAACTTTGTTCTGCTGTATACAACATCTGATCATTCATTCTGCTGATATTTGGGATAAGATCCAAACCTCAGTGTCAGTATTGCCTCTGAACTGTCAATAGTAAAAATGTCACAAAAGACATATACCTCTCAGACTTCAAGTTCAAAAGAGATTTGATCAATCACTCACACGTGTGGGCGGGTATGACATTTGGATATCATGACCATTAAACACCCCACTTGGTGCAGATACACACATACATGTGTATACACACACACACACACACACACACACACACATACACACACACACACAGAAATTACGTGCACACAGACCGACACAGGCAGGTTTAGTTGGACACACACACACACACACACACACACACACACACACACCCACACACACACATTTGGATATCGTGCCGTTTAAACACCCCACTTCTTAATGCAGATACACACATACGTGTATACACAGCCTCCTCCACAATAACTGGCACTTCTGGTAAAGATGAGTAAAAAGGGTTATAAGAAAAAATCACATTTTGGTCAGGCAGCTTAGCTTCAAACTGAAAAAAGAACTGAAAAACTCAACCTGAATAGAAGTACATGTTTCCTATGACATCTTCTAAGTTGGAGAATACAGAGAAGGGAGTTTGAGACCATCCTCCTCACAGAGTCTCTCCAGAATGCTCCAGGGTCCTAGGTCCTCTCCTCTGCACTGCTCCTCTCTAGCTCCTCCCACAGGTCCTCTCCTCTCTAGCTCCTCCACATGTCATATCTAACCCCTCCCACATGACATATCTAGCTCCTCCCACATGTCCTCTCTAGCTCCTCCCACGTGCCCTCCCTTCTGCATCTAGCTCCTCCACAGGCCCATATCTAGCGCTCCTCCCATGTCCAATCTAGCTCCTCCCACATGCAATATATAGCCCCTCCACATGTCATATATAGCTCCTCCACATGTCCTCTCTTCTGCCCTCTCCTCTCTAGCTCCTCCCACGTGTCCTCTCTTCTGCCTCTCCTCTCTAGCTCCTCCACAGGTACTGTCCTCTCTAGCTCCTCCCACATACCCTCTCTAGCTCCTCCCACAGGTTTGCTATGGGCTGAGGTCAGGGGACTGAGATGGACATGGCAGAAGCTTGATTTTGGTGTTTCAATTAAAAGGTTGGATTTTTTCTCATTTTTTTTGTCAGTGTGAGATTAAGCTAATTCCCTAAAGATCAATTTCTTATACCCTCTTTACTCATCTTTACCAGGGTGCCAATAACTGTGCAGGGGATTGTGTATGTTTATATATTCACACACACACACACACACACACAACACACAACACACACACACCACACACACACACACACACACACACACACACAACACACACACGACACACACGCAGCCATGTGGTGTGGGGGGGGTTCCTCTCAGAAGCTGTAGGGCGACACGAGTATGTGCAACCTTGGCCACGTGCTTGGCCTGGAAGCTGCGCTCGGCGTACTCGGCCATGTCCATGTCCACGCCACCTCCAGGGGCCCCTGCAGGGGCTGCACCAGGACAGCTCGCCGGCTGCCGGTCCGAGCGCTGCATCACGAACAGCTGCGGCTGCGGGAGCTGCTCCCGACGATGCTGAAGCGGAGGCTGTCCGGGCCGGGGCGCCCGGGGGCCGAGGCGGTGGCCATGCGGAAGAGCGTGGCGGGGGTCTGGAGGCCCGGAGGGCAGCGACAGGTAGTGGAAGGACACCGTCTTGGCGGCCAGGTGGCAGGAGCGGCTCTCCTCCATGGGGCAAGGGTTCCTCTCGCACTGGCTGTGGGGCAGACGGAGACGGAGAAAGCCACAGATGAGCGGTGTGTGTGTGTGTGTGTGTGTGTGTGTGTGTGTGTGTATTAGCTGCTGTGGGGCAAGACGGAGACGGAGACGGAGAAAGCCCAGCAATCAGCAACCCAATACAGAACATTTCCATGCAGAGGAATCACCAGGGCTTCCTCACATGCAACCTTCATCATGCTGATGCATTAGCTGTCTGTGCTAGGGAGGGTAAGGTGAGCCATCTCCACAGACGAGCTGGTGTTGTGTGTGTGTGTGTGGTGCGTGTGTGCGTGTGTGTATTAGCTGTCTGTGGTGGAGAGGGTAAGGTGAGCTATCTCCACAGACGAGCTGGTGTGTGTGTGTGTGTGTGTGTGTGTATTAGCTGTCTGTAAGGTGACCCATCTCCACAGATGAGCTGGTCTGGAGCTGATTTGCTGCCTGGCTGCTTCTACATCACTGGAGAACATGTAAGAGGAGGTCACGTGGAGATTGCACAAGGCAGGGGAGAACTGTTAGATGTCAGGAAAAGGAGGCAAATAAATCATTATTAAGGAATAAGCCGTGTTTTGAGACTGAGCCATCCATCTCTTTACAGAGGGATCACATGCCAAAGAATCCTCTCTATTGCTCTCGGGTCATACGGTTCTAGTACACTAAAACTTCTCCAATTACTATACTTCTCTACCTGAGACCAGCCTTGCCTGTATTTGACCTGCCATAAACCAAGCAAAACAACCATGTGCTTGAATGTTTGACTGTGTTAGGAAAGTTGTTGACTCGCTAGTTTGTTTATAGTATCAAAGTAATCAAATTCAGGTTCGCGCTAGCATCTTGTTAGCGATTAGCAATTCCTTTGTTGTGTTGCTCTAAGAAAGTCCTTAATGTGTTGTGATTATTAGACATATCTGACGGCACCCACAATTACATTTTCACAAAACAGGGAATTGTTTGCAGCACCTTTAACTGTGGAGCACAACGAAGTAATTGCTAATCGCTAACGAGGATGCTAGCGGCGAAACCTGTTGAAATTTGCTACAGGATACCTGCAAGGCAGTGTAGCTAAAACTACAGCTTAGTCTCTTAATATTGTGCCTAAAAGGACACTATGTAACCCGGACACTGTTTGGCTATCAGTCAGATAGTCTCAAGAGTTGTTCGAAAGCCATCAGCTGCTTTTTAGTCGCTTAATATTGGCTGCCAGTCTCCTGTAAGTAAGCACATAGGTTTAGCCACTAGCATCTCGTTAGCGATTAGCAATTCCCCCGTTGTGCAACAATATTAAGCGACTAAAAAGTAGCTGATGTCTTTCAAACGACTCTTGAGACTCACTGACTGATAGCCAAAAGGCGTCTGGGTTACGTAGTGTCCGTTTAGACACAATAGTAAGCGATTAAAAAGTAGCTGATGGCTTTCGCACGACTCTTGAGACTCACTGACTGATAGCCAAAAGGGGTCCGGGTTACGTAATGCTAGCGTTGGTATAGCAACTGTCACTCAAGAGTCGTTGGAAAGCCATTATGACGTCGCCCGGACCCCTTCTGGTGCCCGGACACCTTTTACCATGACAGCTGCATCAGGCGCTGACCAGAGGGAACCACAGATGCCCACTCACAAGGGTGAAGTCCTGACGTAGCTGATGCTGTCGTGGGAGCGTGGGCACTCTGGGCTGACACACTGGAAGCTGCCGCCCGTGTTGATGCAGGTGGTGCCGCGGGAGCAGTTGTGCTGTTGGGTCAGACACTCATCCACATCTGGGGCCGTGGAGAGAGAGAGAGGAGGAGAGAGAGAGATGGAGAGAGAGGAGAGGATGGAGAGAGAGGAGGGAGGATGGAGAGAGAGAGGAGGATGGAGAGAGGGAGGAGGATGGAGAGAGAGGAGGAGGCATGGAGAGAGAGAGAGAGAGGAGGAGGATGGAGAGAGAGAGGAGAAGGATGGTAAAAAGGAAGAATGTGTGAGAAAAAAGAGCAGGAAATGAAAGGGGCGTGAAGTGAGCGTGATACTCAAGCCTAGGTCTGCGCTGGCCTTTCCAGATGCTGTTCTACAGTGACTTCAAACAAGGTAGGGAGAGGGGGGGGGGGCTGGACTTTGGCTCTTTCCTTTCATTTCCCATAAGCCCTTGCATCCCAGGGACATTCCTTCTGCTGGGCAGCTATGAGGTCATTTGTTCCAAAGGCTGGCATGGCCTATGCTACGTGTGGGATTTAATCCCCGAGCTGGTGCCCACACGCAGCCAGACAGGGGTAGGGTCACGACCCCCACCACCCACCACCCACCCCTACTCCATCCCGTCAGTTATGAAGTTAGACCCCAGGCTTCAGCATGTCAACTCCATTACGCTGCTCTCTGTCCTCACGTCCTCTCCTCCATGTTCCTCCTGTCTTTTATTTACCATCCTCTTGGGGTGACCTCATGCCTCTCCCTGAGTAAATCTCCGTAAAGTAAATCTCTCGCTCCCCTCCTCCCTCCTCGCTCCCTCCCTCTATTTGTGTGTGTTGGTCCAGCGCTGAGGTCTAGCGTGAGGCCAGCCGTATGAAAAGGGCTTTTGTCCCGCTCCCCTCCCACGCCTCCCCTCCCCTCCCCTCCCCTCCCCTCGCCGTCTCGGCCGTCTCGGCCTGTCACTCACCCTCGCAGCTCCGCCCGTCCGCCAGCAGCCTGTAGCCCGCGGGACAGGAGCAGTGGTAGGAGCCCGGGACGTTCACGCACGCATGGACACACAGCTGGCCGCCGCCACGCTCCGTCTTATACACCTCACACTCATTCACATCTGTGGGGAGGAGAGAGGGAGAGAGAGGGAGACAGAGACAGAGAGAGAGGGAGAGGAGAGAGAGAGAGAGACAGGGAGAGAGACAGGGAGAGAGGGAGAGGAGACAGGGAGAGAGGGGAGAGAGACAGGGAGAGAGGGAGAGAGAGAGGGAGCAGACAGGAGAGGAGGGAGAGAGAGACAGGAGAGAGGGAGAGAGAGAGAGGGAGAGCAAGACAGGGAGAGAGGAGAGAGGAGAGACAGGGAGAGAGAGACAGGAAGAGAGGGAGATAGAGAGAGGGAGAGAGAGAGAGAGAGTGAAGGGGGCAGAGTGTACAGTGAACCAACACGTGTGAGTTCCATATGAAGAGTGCTGTCAGACATGTGGCTTTCATAAGAGCACTGGAGAGAGTGGGGTGGGAGGAGGGGAGGAGGGGAGGAGGGGAAGAGGAAACACACCAGGATCTTTTACAGGTTGGAAGGTAGAAACCAGCAAGAGGGAACAACACGTGCTTAGAAAGAGAAACAAAAAGAAAAGAACGGGAAGAGAGAAAAATGTCTGGATGACAGAACACAGCAGTGGGAGGGGGGGGGGAGCTCACTTTCAGCACTCACATGTTTCCCCCACCCCCCCCCACCCCACCCAGCGGACATGTTTAATGGCTTATTGAGTAGCAGCCACCTTGACCATCAGAAAGAAATGGATCAGTGGGTCTCTCCACTGCTCTGCTCTTCTACTGCACCACAGCAGCAGCACATCACCGCTGGAATGTTTGACAGTCTGACCTCCTATATGATTGGCTGATGACTGGGGACGTGGGAGCTGTGATTGGCTGAGGCCTACCCTGGCAGATGCTGTTGTCGCTGGTGCCGCTCATGTGGAAGCCGGCGTCGCAGCTGCAGTGCTGGGCCTGGTCCACCTTGGCGCAGCGCGGCCGGCGGCTGAAGGCCGGGTCGTTGGTCACGCTCCACTCAGGGGGGGCTGGACGCGGGGAGAGAGGCGGGAGAGGAAACTTAACCTTCGACCTACGGCCCGACTTGGGCCTGTGCAACACTGGGCATATCCAAATGGTAAGACAGAGAGACAGAAAGACAGAAAGACACATATTGACACAGACATACACACACACAGACAGGACAGACACATATTGACACAGACACAGACACACACACACACACACACACACACAGAGAGACAGAAAGACCCATATTACACATATTGACACAGACATACACACACACAGACAGGACAGACACATATTGACACAGACATACACACACACACACACACACACACACACACACACACACACACACACACACAGGACAGACACAAATGCATGCTTTGACTGAGTAACATGGAGACACATTATCACACACACAAACAAACACAGAGACAGTATGACAACAGGACAAATAACAGGACAGTCGGCACAGACACACACATGGGGACAGACAGCACACACACATGTGTCACAGGCTGTATCAGACACAGCATACCTCCTTCTTGGCAAGTTTTGCACACAAACCTGTCTGTGTCTGGTGCTGACAGTGAGCTCCACTCCAGTTCTGCGGACAGGTGCACTTGTACTGATTGATGCCCTCCACACAAGTGCCCCCGTTCTGGCAGGGGGTGCTGGCACACTCACTGACATCTGTGGTAGAGCACACACACACACACACACACACACACACACCTCCATCAACACCATGAAGCAACGCACACTCACTGACATCTGTGGTAGTGCACGCACACACACACACACACACACACACCTCCATCAACGCCATGAAGCAACACACTCACTGACATCTGTGGTAGAGCACACACACACACCTCCATCAACGCCATGAAGCAACACACTCACTGACATCTGTGGTAGAGCACACACACACACACACACACACACACACACACACCTCCATCAACGCCATGAAGCAACACAATTCATTCGCAGAGAAGGTCTTAAAAAAGGGCATGAATAGGATATAGGATATAGACTACACCCATATGTGACAGCTGGCCGTTCATATTATGTTTTGTGGTAAGGGAACCTAATGATATTGATGGGCTATCTCTCTGGGTGTTATCTCGTGCTATCAGCAGCACTTCATCAAAAGCTCCCCAAGTGGAAAAGGGCAAAATATTAAGTATCAATATATATATATTTATATATATAAAAATATTAAGTATCAAGCTGGGTTGAACATTACCACGGCCAAGGTTTCTTGCCTGCTAAGCACACAGACTGAAACAACACAGTCATTACTGAAGAATGATCAATAATAAAGAGCACTTGTACAGTCATCATTGATGAAACACATACTAGGCTGATGTGCTTTAATGGCTAGGATTTTAAAAGCTCTTAGAACTGTAAAGACAAGGACAAATGATCACGGTAAGATCTTAGAACTGTAACGACAAGGGCAAATGATCACGGTAAGATCTTAGAACTGTAACGACAAGGGCAAATGATCACGGTAAGATCTTAGAACTGTAAAGACAAGGGCAAATGATCACGGTAAGATCTTAGAACTGTAACGACAAGGGCAAATGATCACGGTAAGATCTTAGAACTGTAAAGACAAGGGCAAATGATCACGGTAAGATCTTAGAACTGTAACGACAAGGGCAAATGATCACGGTAAGATCTTAGAACTGTAACGACAAGGGCAAATGATCACGGTAAGATCTTAGAACTGTAAAGACAAGGGCAAATGATCACGGTAAGATCTTAGAACTGTAACGACAAGGGCAAATTATCACGGTAAGATCTTAGAACTGTAACGACAAGGGCAAATGATCACGGTAAGATCTTAGAACTGTAAAGACAAGGGCAAATGATCACGGTAAGATCTTAGAACTGTAACGACAAGGGCAAATGATCACGGTAAGATCTTAGAACTGTAAAGACAAGGGCAAATGATCACGGTAAGATCTTAGAACTGTAAAGACAAGGGCAAATGATCACGGTAAGTCATGCAGCATCACATGCTCTTTGACCCCTGGTGCCCGGGGTAGAGACGCAGGTCTACCCCCTTGCCAATTATGCATTCACACCTTCAAAGATGCAACACTTTAAGAACCAGCACTTCATCAGTGTGAAATGGACCGAATCTCCCATTGTGTGAATGATTGATCCGATCAACCACAAACCGCTTTGCAGCCAGACAATGTCAATACAGCCACTGTGAAGCCACCAAAATATGGATCTTCTGAGCCGAACTATTCTGCCAGAGCTATTCTCAACCAACACACCTCCAGAATTTCAAAAATCACGGGAATGCCTTGGCAAAGCCTTGAATAAAGCTGATCAGGAGTCCGTAGACATGGCTGGGGAAGGCGTGGTGAATTGGCTGTGGCGTACAATAGCAGCCATTTTGTTTAAAGGTTTTGAGCTGACTAAATGGCCTGCAGGTATTTCTGAAGACAGTTGCTGCTTTGAAAACATTGCAATGTTTCTTTAAAAGTCTACATAATTAACGTTTCTAGATATGCACAATAGTAAAACTTTCACTGTGTTGTTTATATGCATGATGCACTACTCTGTGCCGAACCAGTGGAAGGAATTTCGTGACATGTTGCTAAGAAGCATGGCTTTGCTGTTTGCTGTTTGCTGGGCCTGGCGAGGTCTGGCCCTTTGAAGGGAAGACGGTGGGCAGTTACCCCCAAATCTCACATCTTTGGGGGTGGAATTCCAGGCGATTCACTTCTAATCTTTCTTTGTTTATTTGCCTTCCCCGGAGGCCACGCTCAGAATGTTTGCAGCTGTGTTTTTTCTTTTACACAAAAAGGGCCGTTTTACTACCCAGGATATTTTTAAACGTTTTTCAGCATACTTCGGTATTTTTATCCCTGTCTCAAAGGTGTTTTTTCACGCATGGCATCTAATTTTAGGTTCAACATCGACCCCCTCCTGGTAAAAACGCACAGAGATGATATTGTGCGTGTTGACTTTTCAACTATTTCCCCTTCTCTAGCTGTCTCTCCCTCTCTCTCTCTCTCTCTCTCACACACACACACACACACACACACACACACACACACACACACACACACACACACACACACACACACACCGGGGCACGTAAACGGTTCAACTGTACTAAATGGAATGTCTCGGCCTGTGCCAGTAAAGGAAGCCATCAATAGCATACTTAGCATACTTACATACTATTGGACCATGAAGCTGATTTAATGAAAAATGCACGGACATAACCCTCCAGCCCACAGGGACCTCTGACTAAATAAAGGGAAGTGGGGGCCTCTGCGTCCGAGGACGAGCCCGAGGAGAAACATGAGCGCTGGGTGATACTTTTACAGTAGCGCTGTTGGCACGGGGGGGGGGGGGGGCATGGAGGCCATTGAGGGAGAACAGAGGGTGCCCCAGTCAGGAATGTGCTACAGGTGTTTTTCTGTGTTTTCCAGACATTTAATGCCGCTTTAACGAGAGCTTCATTCACTGAGTCTCGGAGCTCGCTCCAGCCGTGAAGAATGGCCTCTTTCTTTCCCTTCCCCTTATCTCGCTCTCTCCCTCTCTCTCTCTCTCTCTCGTTCTTTTTTATTTAGTTCTGGTCTCTTGTTCCCCTGTTCTCTGTTGGTGGAGCCACTTTCTCTTTTCGATGGGCATTCATGGGGCTCCTGTTCCAAGGTCACTCTGAATGGGGGGCGCAGGGGTTTCTCCCAGCGTTACGGAATACTGCGGCCCATCCCATCCCATCCCATCCCAGACGCGTCTGGCCGAGGCATTCCAGCGATTCAGAGAAAGAGTGGCGGAGCAACAGGGCGGGGAGAGAGGGCTGTCACTGCCCAGACTTCTTTATCCGCCAACACAAACACACTGACACTCCAAAGACAGACGCCATTATTCTCCCCCTGCACTGGACGCCCAGCAGGACAGCGGGGCTCCGTGGAAGCTCGTTTGGTGAGTCGTTCGTTCGTTTACCAAAAGCTGGGTAAGCTCTCCAGGGTTACGATTCATGTCGGTTTAGACAATCCACAACGCTATTTGGTCAACGCATTCTCAGTCAAGACCAATGCTAACAAATGGATAAGACCATCAGAACTATCTCAAACGAGCAGTGTGAAGTTTATACCGTTTGACTGATGTTTTATGTGAAGTTAAAATGAAGACGTCTATGGTATTCAATGAACTCATACTAGAAGAGTATAGGCCTACTGTGGACACAGTCTTAGTGCACATAGATCGGTAGAGTAGGGCACTTTGAAAACAGGCATCTTCCAAACAGCAAGAAATACAAGTATACTCATCTCACTCAGTGTGAAATACAAGTATACTCATCTCACTCAGTGTGAAATACAAGCATACTCGTCTCACTCAGTGTGAAATACAAGCATACTCGTCTCACTCAGTGTGAAATACAAGCATACTCATCTCCTCAGTGTGAAATACAAGCATACTCGTCTCACTCAGTGTGAAATACAAGCATACTCATCTCACTCAGTGTGAAATACAAGTATACTCATCTCACTCAGTGTGAAATACAAGCATACTCGTCTCACTCAGTGTGAAATACAAGCATACTCGTCTCACTCAGTGTGAAATACAAGCATACTCGTCTCACTCAGTGTGAAATACAAGCATACTCACCTCCTCAGTGAGCACTACCGCAAATGAGGATATTGCATGGAGAGATCAAAACAGGGAGGAGGGTTATGAAAGGTTTACCTTTGCAGATGGCGTTCGCCCCGCTCCAGGTGCCATCCTCCTGGCACAGCCGCGTGCCAGGACCCACCAGGTGATAGCCTGGGGCGCAGGTGAAGTGGACCTCGTGACCGACGAAGAATTTGGAGCCAAATTTCCTGCCATGTGCCGGAGCCTCCAGGGCAGGACATGTATTGGGTGCTGAGGACAACAGGGAGGAAGTAAACAGAGAGAGAGAGAGAGAGAAAGAGCGAGAGAGCGAGAGAAAGAGCGAGAGAGAGAGAGAGAGAGACAGAGAGACGTGGACAAATGTTAAGTCAGCCAAACGTTGCTGTTTCAAGACTGAGCATGTCACTGTTTGCTTGGTTCTTCGTGGGAAGAGACATGAAATGCCTCATTTAATCCACAGAGATTACTGGACAGGGGGTATTGGGGTGGGTGGAACACATAAGAGAACAACGTACAAACAGACACTCTCCTGAGGTAACAGATACTCTCCTGAGGTAACAGACACTCTCCTGAGGTAACAGATACTCTCCTGAGGTAACAGATACTCTCCTGAGGTAACAGACACTCTCCTGAGGTAACAGACACTCTCCTGAGGTAACAGATACTCTCCTGAGGTAACAGATACTCTCCTGAGGTAACAGACACTCTCCTGAGGTAACAGATACTCTCCTGAGGTAACAGACACTCTCCTGAGGTAACAGATACTCTCCTGAGGTAACAGACACTCTCCTGAGGTAACAGATACTCTCCTGAGGTAACAGATACTCTCCTGAGGTAACAGGCCTTTCAGTTCTTTCCGCCTTATGAAAACCTTTCTTTCATGCATATCTATACATTACTGGTGTGAGCACCCTGTGTCCTTGTGACCTCTACCCCCATGATCACTATCAGGATGTGATGACAGCTCTACTAAGAACTACTCTGATGTAAAAGCCTGAAAATGACAGTAACATCACACTATACTTTTAGTGAAGAAAACCTGGCTGCTGAAGCAATCCCCACAATATACATGTTTATGATTCCAACCACATTTCAAATTTACATTAGTTGCTAATAACATTCCATAAAGTTTCTTAGCCTGAACTCTACACATGGGTCTGCTCTCACTTGTCCTGAAGTTGACCTTTGACCTCTCTCTCCATGTGTCCCCATCATATCTGGAGGATTCTTTAAGGTTTCAAGTTGCGCCTAAATTGAGCCAGACGTGCCGTAAATGTACAGTGACAACCTTTGTTCCCTCCTGCCAAGAGCTCTGTGTTATGTTGCCGAGAAAAACACTTGATGGTTCCTGTGTCTGCTGCCAAACAACACACTCTCCACTTCCCCCTGGGTCGGCCGCCGGCCGCACGGGGGTTTTGTAATGGACTAGGTCCCCAAACGTCTCCTCACGGATGAATGGCAGCACCAGCGTTTGAGGCAGGAAGCCATTATATTCAACCCAGAGAATTGAGGAAGTGCTCTTTGTAAAGACTTAAACGTGAACACTCTCCTGCGTACAATGGAGAATCCAAGCCATCCCACCATGACAGGCCTACCAGAGATATTAACAGGGACCCTCATGATCCACTATGTATCGCACTATAAACAACTACATTGGAACCCAAAAACATTTAAAAAACAAGCGAGACATGCAAATCAGAAATATCTCTTGTTGGCCTTGTGGTCACAAATAAATCTAAATCTAAAACTAGGACACCTTCTCCCCCGGCCTCTCTCTACCTTCTACCTGATTACTATACTGCATCTCTGATACACTGCATTCATATGTTTAACACATGCCTTTTGGGAGCTGCCATCATGCTGACTTTCCAGCTATCCTCCAAAGCGTTCAGTCCATGAGTTTGACCTCCTCCAGGTCAGGTGACTCATGGCCTATTCTGCACCCTGGCGATTCAGTCTGACCTCAGTCAGTGCCACATGGTGACCTCAGTCAGTGCCACATGGTGACCTCAGTCAGTGCCACATGGTGACGCCGCTACTGTACTCACGGGAAGACTCGTCGGCTTGGGGAAACTTGGACACGGAGTTCTGCAGGCCGGCCAGCTTGGACTTCATGATGCGCAAGCCTTCTGTGAAGCGGACCTCTTGGCCCCTCAGAAACTTCTCCATCTGACGAAGGACCCCGACCACCCGGTGCTTCTCCATACAACCATGCTTTTAACACACACACACACACACACACACACACACACACACACACACACACACACACACACACACACACACACACACACACACACACACACACAGACAGACAGACACACACACACACACCCACACACACACACACAGACACACACACACACACACACACACTCACACACAGAGACACACACACACAGACACACCACACACACACCCACACCCACACACATCCACACACACACACACACACACACCATACACAAGCCAAACACAGACAGAGGGTCCATTATTTACTATTATTCATTATTCATTATTCCATTATTAAAATCAGCATATTCACAATCCATTTCCAAACTCATACATGGCCTTAATTATATATAAAATTATATATAAAATAAAAGGAAGGGGCAGGCAAAATCCCTCAAATTTAGGTGGTGATGTAGAGGACAACTCTCACACTACATATCGACCCACGCCACCCCCCCCCCCCCCCCCCACAACAAGCACACAGAAATAAAGGCCTGGCTTCTTTGACAGCGCAATTAAACAGAGACGCTACGTTTCTCTCTAAAGGTTAAAACTAGTAAACCTAGTGAATGCATTCAAATCATTTGTGATGTTAATACATTACCAGTACTAGCACTGTACAATATTAATGTTACTCTTAACTTGCACAATTACTTATGGCCATTCTTGAAGAAGCTGCTGCTAAAAGGCCTGCCTCTGTGACTGGTTCTGTGACTGGTTCTGTTCGGTTAGAGGCAGCTGAACTAAAGGCCTGCCCGTGACTGGTTCTGTGGGTTAGAGGCAGCTGAACTAAAGGCCTGCCTGTGACTGGTTATGTGGGGCTAGAGGCAGCTGAACTAAACGCCTGCCTGTGACTGGTTCAGGGGGTTAGAGGCTGAAGGCAGCTGAACTAAAGGCCTGCCTGTGACTGGATCTGTGACTGGTTGTGTGGGGTTAGAGGCAGCTGAACTAAAGGCCTGCCTGTGACTGGTTATGTGGGGCTAGAGGCAGCTGAACTAAACGCCTGCCTGTGACTGGTTCAGGGGGTTAGAGGCTGAAGGCAGCTGAACTAAAGGCCTGCCTGTGACTGGATCTGTGACTGGTTGTGTGGGGTTAGAGGCAGCTGAACTAAAGGCCTGCCTGTGACTGGTTCTGTGGGTTAGAGGCAGCTGAACTAAAGGCCTGCCTGTGACTGGTTCAGGGGGTTAGAGGCTGAAGGCAGCTGAACTAAAGGCCTGCCTGTGACTGGTTATGTGGGGCTAGAGGCAGCTGAACTAAACGCCTGCCTGTGACTGGTTCTGTGGGTTAGAGGCAGCTGAACTAAAGGCCTGCCTGTGACTGGTTCAGGGGGTTAGAGGCTGAAGGCAGCTGAACTAAAGGCCTGCCTGTGACTGGTTATGTGGGGCTAGAGGCAGCTGAACTAAACGCCTGCCTGTGACTGGTTGTGTGGGGTTAGAGGCAGCTGAACTAAAGGCCTGCCTGTGACTGGTTGTGTGGGGTTAGAGGCAGCTGAACTAAAGGCCTGCCTGTGACTGGTTGTGTGGGGTTAGAGGCTGAAGGCAGCTGAACTAAAGCTGGTGGGCAGATGTCGAAGAGACCTTAATCCAAAACTCTGGTCTTTACAGTATATTTTTCATGGCACATGAACCAGTCTAGTTGGGGAGAGAGAGAGAGAGAGCGCTCTAAACAGACTAGCCATGCATTTTATAGGGCCGTCTATGACAAAACCAGCAGTGTCCAAGGAACACAATATGATGGAAGATATACTTCAAATTCCAGTCCTTTCTGAGAGCCACGCCAAGGGGAAAGTCTACAGAGACTCCAAAGACTCTAAAAGAGAAGGCAACCTGTTATCCACAAGTACAAGTGCTCCACCGTGATACATACACACATTCACACACACACACACACACACACACACACACACACACACACACACACACACACACTGACATAAATAGTTTCAGGTTCTCTCTTCAACCATATTGCCCACATGGAGGCGAGGCAGCCTTCATCTCCTCATCTAGCGCACATCATCATCATCATCATCATCATTTAGCTCCTCATCATCACAGGTGCCACATCTAGGACAGGTGCTCCACACGGTGATGCAACAGTGGGGCACACGGGGGCTAAATGTTTTAGTCCAAAGACTTCCTGCCACTAAAAGCCAGATGTGGCACAGTGCTGGGGAAACTATAGTGTAAAGCTGAGGAGACGCTTTCAAAGTCTTTAAAAGTTTGCCCCGTGTGAGAAGGAATCAGTTCAGTCATCTCTCTCTTCTGTTTTCATATCCGTTTAAGGGAAATGCCAACAGCTGACTATAGTGAGACCAAATCCAGATGGGCTAATGTGGATGTCTCTCTGAAGGTATCAAAAACACCGAAAGACACTCCTATAAAACTGCAATACAGACACCTGTCTAGCACAGGATTTAAATACTGGGCAGGGTATGGCGCTGATGAATGCTGCCAGCTGGTAAAAGATTAATTGGATTGATGCAAACTCCATCCACTACAATCCTCTTTGACAAAACGGCATGCTACTTTATTGAGAGGGAACACAGCAGTCTCCCTCAGTCTTGAAACTATGTGCTTGGGGCTCTGATGATGCAAAACAGAACATGTGGAGGTAATGTTCTCACACACACACTTTCAAAGCAAAGGAAGGCACCCACACGGTCTACTCCAAAAGAAGGTAAAGCAGGCACAAGACTAAAACCATGTGACACAACAGATTAAAAATCTGTTTAAAATATTATCACATTTACAAAGTTTATTGTGAAAGGCTGAGGGGAAACTGTGCTTTCAGAGTGGGGCTGGTGTTGAGCGGAGCTCCTTGTTGATCCTAATCACCTGACATACACCTTCAAAATATAAAAAAAAATGTCATGACACTTTGTTTCATTCGTTCCTAATGACACTCTTTTGACGTTATTGATGCAGGAACATTTCATACCAGAGAAACTGGGATTACATTCACTGTTAGACACAGAGAGACACACATGTTTGTTGGCATGGCACAATTAGAAACTTACCTGCGTCCCATCAAAGCAATGGCAAACCGTTGCAAAGCAGAGCAATACAAATAAGCTATTGTTATTTATAATTGCCATGTCTTTAAAGTCCACTGGAAACTAATGAAAGCTCGTCCTCATGGAAACCCACACATGTAAAATCCTCAGGTGTCTCAGAGAATGCGACTGCGCTGGTTGTGTGAAAGTATAAAGTTGTGCGAGGATGCTCCACATCAATACAACAGCTGGGGTGCGCACACGGGAGGGAGCGCAAACTGCTACCCTTACTTACAGCCTCCAGTCTCACATAGCCTATGCATGGATACTGTAATCCCTCCCACCACATCACCTCAACAGTCTCGAATTCTTTCTCTGGCACTCGTTAATGTTCCTTCTCCTTGTTCAAACGATGTGTCCTTGCTGTCCACGGCAAACCATCTGGCTGTTCATGGAGCAGAACATCACCATGTGTGTTACACAAGAATGAAAACAGCCTAAGTGTCTGAGTTCCATAGCCTACACATAAAAGAACCGGAGATACTATTATAAAAATCTTTTGTTCGGTGTAAGACATTTCCAACGAAAATAACTTTTGGGCATGTTTCGAAGTTGGAAGGTTTGGAAGTTGAACGGCATTTGGCAGGACCAAAATATGCCAGGCTAAGGTTTGACTCTTCGCGAGTTTGGTTGTCGGCCAAGTGTGCCGAAAGAAAAAGCAGAGTTAGCAGCAATGCTACCAAAGAGGGCTACACTGAGCAAAAACATTATTAAGAAGAATTTAGGCAACGTGAGCCTATTCAATAATTCATATTATAGAATAAGACCCATAGGTGTAAGTAGGTTGGCAACTCAGGTTCTAAGAAATGGAATTAATTACCAAATAAATTAATAATTCTGGGGAGAACAGAACTAGGGAATATTGTTAGATAAAATGTAGATGTTGGTGTTTTTGTGTGCACTAATTATTTGAGGGCTCGTGGCTTGTCTTCTCTTTCATCAGGAAAAACGTCCGCGCTATCTGGGCAATGATAGGCCAACTTTGTATTATAGGGGTACATAATATAAATAATAATAATAATAATAAAACATTTAACCTATTTTAAGGAAATAGCCTCCACAGGGTCGAAGTTGAAATGCAGTCCCAAGAAACAACAGCACGCAAACATGACCTCATTCTCAAGACTCTTTGAAATGTCCCTAAAGTAGCCTTATAGGGATACTCATTAACCTTTAACCAAAAGGCATGCTAGGCTAATAGGCCTACGCACAAAGACACGGATTCGTTTGTTCAGTTTCATTGTACCCTGCCGACACCTACTGCTAAGACTTTGTCCCTGCAATAAGTGCACATACGCACTCAGCAAAATGAAGAATTTTTAAACTAACCTATATTTTGGGAAACGGGCTATTAGATCGTTAAATATAGCGTTGACGTACATCGTCATCACATGAGCAAAGCTCGTATACTAAATTTAATTTCATTAATTGCATTTTTATTTTACGACAACATTATTGGCAACATTGGTCTTTTTCTACAGCCCCGTTGCGCAGTTCGTTTCTATTGGTTGTTGCAGTTGCGCGTCTTTCAACCTTGATTTCTTTCTAGAAGGATTTCAAATGACTGACAAGCTCAAAACCCAATAGAATTACAAATATTTGTGAAACGTGGGCGGGGTCTAGGATTTTGACCAATTACACGTTTCTATTACGTCCCCTCGCTGGCGGTTCATTCGATGTGATTGGTCCACCTCTGCACCAGGAGGGCTAAAGCTTCTTCTTTTCTTTCTCGCAGCCATTTTGCGAATGTCTTTCGGGCGCCATATCTAGAGAAGAAATTGAGCACCTCGAAAATGATTAAATTTCTGTTTGTTTCACCCTCCGTCTCCAATATTTCACCAAGACAGCTGTCATCCGACGGGATATTAACAAAGATGGGGTATCAAAGCTGTGTTTACAGCGTTAAAACATCATCATTGAAATGAGAGGATAATGTCTGTTTACTGTCTCATTGTTGAGACGTGTAACCGTGAGTTTTTTCAGACTATAACAATCCTTCATCATCTCTCACGAGCCAACGTCTCCTTTGAGTGACTGAATGCAACTCACTCTTGTTGCGGAGAAGGGCATTTCCGTTTCCAACCATCATGGCTTCTGTGAGCCTTTTCTCCAGTCCCCCTACCCCTGTTCTTGACAAAAACATGACAGACTCTGAACTGGCAGGGGATGAAAGGTCGAGTAACATTCTTATCTGAACATTCTTCTGTACAGGTTCATTTGTACATCCTGAGTAACTGTTATTCTTTTCCTAATCTTGAGCATCTAGCGTAAAAGGACAATTGCGACGTTTTGTGGGTATTGGTGAGAACAGGCCTTTCCCTCTCCGTTAAATAACAATCTTCTCGTGCATGCCATTTATTTTGTTGATGCTGCAGTGGTAGCGATAGCAAATTTACAGTTTTCCCTCCGACAGAAGATAAGGGCAGTTCCTTCACAACAACGCCCTTGACGTGAATATTTCTGTCAATAGTATTTTCAAGGTGCCATTTATATAAGTTAAGGTAAACAGATTGTTGAAATGTAAGAATCCGTATCATCTTGAAGTAATCTAAACGTTCATGTTTTATTTGTAACAGCCTTAAAAAAAAAAGGAAAAATACCATTCAGGTATTATACTGGCTGGTTGTCTTTAAGGCATTTGAATATTTATGCGACTGTGACGTGGCTAGCGCTCCGCCCGTTCACATGTGCTGGCGCACCCTTCTGGTCGCGTTCGCGCTGTTGGGAAGACTGCGAGGGGGTGTACTGGGACAGAGCAACCCACTGTTGCTGCGCAATTACCAACCAGCAGGTCCCATGACTAGACCTTGTATTGCTGGGTCTAGCTTCCTGTGTGCTATTGCTGTTGATATGTGAAACTGGGACAGAGGTCACTGAATCAAGAAAAATCCTAATTCTACAGTTTATAAGAGAGTACACAGTTGACGGAGTTATTATGCCAAATTGATGTAGTTTACTTGTATTACTTTATAATACTTCATTATAATTGGAAGCTGCTCCTTGTTATCCGTAAAAAAGGCCTTTTCTCAACAAACCCAACAATTTTCTTTAATCACTTCTTTCTCAATAGGGCCAAAGATCTCTGTTCTTCTCTCTTTCTCTCTCTTCCTTTCACTCTCTTTTTCACACATACTCGCTTACCCCACCCCTGTTCACAGAAACCAAGTATGCATGCCAGTCCATCATTAATTGATGTGTGATTTGCCATTTGTTTTGAATAGCTGTGCTGATGGACATGTGTTGTGTATGCAGATGAGAGTGATCAAGCCTTTGTCACTGTTGAAACAGTTGCGCCCATACGTTAAGAGCATCAACGGACACTGCAGTGGACGGTGTTCTGAACAATCACCCATTTTAAAGGACTGAAACTTCCATGGCAGAGGCATAGTGGGATCATAAGAATCATGTTGACATAGCTGTTTCAAAGTTCAGTCCATATCTTCTGTTCACCCATTGGCCAATATTGAGGCTTCCCCCCCTCCCCCAGTTACTCCTGACTGCCTCTCTCTCTCATTTATCATGCAGCTCCAGTCAGACACCCCTCCCCCTCCACACAGTCAGTATGTGTTGTTGGATGGAAAAAAAAAATGAGGAAACCCACAAATTCTCAGTGTCCCCATGGCCAGTACGCCCACCCCACCACCACCCCCCACTGATCTTTGTCAATTTGCCAGAGTTTGCAGTGGACTGGTCTTCACAAAATATCCCCACAGAAAAAACATGCCTCAAGACTAAAAGTGAATTTAAAACTGACGGAATGTTGCATTTTACTGGTTCCCTTTTAAGTATGTTTAGTCCAAAAAGTGAATTGTCACAAATCATTTTTAGAATCATGACAAGAAATATTTCCCTCTAGAAGCCCCATGTTTTACTCAACAGTATTCCCACTTAAAGTAGACCTAGTCTGCCAACCCTGGAATACCTCCTTTTATTTAGTTCCAAGTACCATTTTTATGTTATGAACATATTGATGTATTTCCACCAGGTGTCAATACCTCAGTTAAAGTACTCAGTTCTTCTGAAGGCCACCCACTGTCCTGTTTACATGATGCTGACTCTGTTTGACCCGCATCTCCGTTGGTCACTAGTCTACTCTTACTGTGGTCTTATATAGAGGCCAGATCAGTATGTCATTCAGAATTGACATAATTGTAGTTTGCTGGCCTTGCATATATTTTCACATCAAATAACAGACAGCGATGGCAGATATATGGACAGGTTACTCTGGTCAAATTACACACTTTAACGCCACATATTTGACCCGTCGCAGTTCTTATTTTAAGAACTATAATATGCGGTACTTTACGTAAGCATGTAGTCAAGGAGCTTAGTACAATGACTAAACCTGTAATGTTATATGTACTTTACCACACAATAGCAACTTGTAAATATCCAAATAATCTCAGAATTATGTTGCTTTTGATGGTTGATTAATACTTATTATTTAAGTATGTCGTAATTTTCTTTTAAAGGGAGGATGGTGAATTGGAAGATGGCGAAATTGATGACGAAGGAATCGGCATTGAAGAGGAAGGGAAGGCCGCTAAGGAGGAGCATGGAGAAAAAGAGAAGGAGAAAGACCGAGAGAAGGAGAAGGAGAAAGAGGAAAAAGCTCACAGGCACTCTCGGAAGAGGCATCGCAGGTCAAAAGAAAAATCTCAGAGGAGGTCGAAGAGAAGGCGGCGGGAAAGACAGAAAGTAGGTTTTGTCATAAAATCAGTCTAATGTTGTGCCTCTAATAGTGTGTCTCTTAGTCTCTAGAGATCTTTATCTCTTCAAATGCATTAGGATGTGAAGCTCTTAAGAACTCATAACTCAACTCATAACCTGACAGGTTAAGAACTCATAACTTAACTCATAACCTTACAGGTCAAGTCTGTTGCCTCTCAACTGTGGTTGGCCAATAGATGAAATAATTGTCATAATTGTGTGTTGCCATACTGGCACGTATGACTACAGAGAGATGACTTCAGACAGATTTATGTTCTTGATGACAGCTGTAGTAATGGAGCCCCTGGGATCTCCTTTCCTCCTCCCCCCCCCCCCCCCCCCCACAGCACCACTCTCCCTCCAGCAGCTCAAGCTCCGACAGCTACGACTCCGACTACGAGCGCCAAGAGAGGCCTAAGAGCAAGAAGAGCCAGGCAGCCTACCGCGACTACGACAGCCAGTTCTCACAGGTCAGCCACACATTCTGCTTCTTTGGGTGGCTTGACACTGCAGCGGTTACAAACGCACAGAGACCACCCTGTCAACAAGGCATTGCATTTCTCCTTGTTTTTAGATCTCTGTAGGACGAAACATTAGGAAACACTACCGCTTCAGTACTGATTTTAAACCTGTTGTACGTTTCTTTCTCTTTTTTTAAATGCATGTCTCTAGCATGGGCGTGAATCCAGCGGGGGTCATGGGAAGCCACAGAGGCCAGCCCAGCACAAGAGCAGCGATGTGGACAAGTACAGCGACTACAGCGACTACGAGGAGGAGGACGACTTCTCCGAGGAGCTGGTCCAGTACCGACACGCTAAAGGCTCCAACTCCCCTGGCCAGGGGAAGGGAGGGCCCAAGGACCAGGGCAAGAGGCAGAACATGAAGGGCCTACAGAAACAGCAGTGTAAGAGGCCCCTTGTGCTTTAGAGGCCCCTGTGCCATAGAGGCCCCTGTGCCATAGAGGCCCTTAGAGAACCCTGTGCTTTAGAGAACCCTGGGCATAGTCTGGCTGCTTTACATTTACATTTAGTCATTTAGCAGACGCTTTTATCCAAAGCGACTTACAAGGATGTATACACATTTTTACATTTACACTGATGGCACACTGCACATCAGGAGCAATTAGGGGTTCAGTGTCTTGCTCAAGGACGCTTCGACAGGGAATTGAACTAACTAAACGACTTCTCTACCTCCTGTACCACTGTCGCCCCATTGCTTTAGCAGTCTGCATGAGAAAGTCTTAAGTATATGTCCGCGGACACAGTTACGTATAGGTCCGCTCACGTTGTGCATGGCGTAAATTCCGTCCCCAGGATGGTCTGCATGGGCTGTCCATGTTGCGTCTGAGCGTTGACATGTTGACTGCGCATGTGCATCTGCATGCAAGTTTTAAAGCACTTGCTCAGGGTCAAGCCGAAAACTAAATCAATCTTCTCAAAAGTGTGGGTGTAAGTAATGGCTTTGTCAGTTTTCTGGCATTAGAATAAAGCCATAGATTGATGCTGTCTGCAGTAATGGACATGGGCGTTAGACCTTGGGCCTGAACTCACTTTTTCTGTATGAACAAACTCACTTTTTCTCATATGATATTAGCATTATCTGTGCCCGCAGAGAGCTGTATGTCCAGGTCCCTTATGTGATACCCTTGTTAATGGCTTTTGTCCGTGTTGCAGATGGCGGCCAGAGAGGGCGTGGCAGAGGCGGCATGGGTAGGGGGCGTGGCGGCGCCATGCCCAAGAACAAGAAGCAGAAGGCCAAGAACTGGGGGCGCGGGAAAGGCCGTGGGGCAGAGCTGGGCGTGGAAGGCCCCAAAGCAATGAGACACCCTCCTCTTGGCTCTGAGGTTCGGACATGTCACCCCTTATTAAAGCACCTGTTTGGTTTATATGTGTTTATTTAGATTCTCTCCTAATATTGATCTGTTAAATGTGTCTCCTCTGCTTACCGCTAATCTGAAGATAGCTTTTACCTGTAATGTGTTTTGTAGTTGACAAATGTCTCAGTCACAAGTACGGTATATATCAACAGATATGTGAAATATCAACTATATGTCAAACCTTCCAGTAACAACAGCTCGTATTAAGTTAACTCCCAGGACCCCTTGCTGTGTTGATTCCCTAGGAGGGGAAAGGGGTTGCTGGCTTCCAGAAGAAACGGCCCATCATGACCCAGGAGTTCATCAACCAACACACGGTGGAACACAACGGCAGATACATCTGCAAATACTTCCTGGAGGGTCGCTGCATCAAAGTAAGTCATCCACTCAGATCAGCAGATCTTCAGATTAGGCTTCCTTGAAATTACTTTATTGATGTTTTCTGCCCTGGACTCTGGTTATTTGGGAGTGTGACATTTGTGGTAGACAGTGGCTAATGGCTAATGGCTAATGAAATCCCCCTAATGACATTAGCCTCTATCTGTCTCTCCCTCAGGGCGACCAGTGCAAGTTCGATCACGAACACGTTGTTCCTGATAAGAAGAAGGAGCTGTGCAAGTTCTATCTCCAGGGTTACTGCAGCAAGGGAGAGAACTGCATCTATATGCACAATATCCTTTTCATACCACCCGCTTCTGACCTTCATTTACCCATTTAAAGCAGCACTAGGAGTTTTGGTCTGAGACTAGCGAGCTAAAAGCAGGCGAAAACCTTGCAAACACCACCAACAGCCCAGTTGGCACTGATAAAACCTTGCAAACACCACCAACAGCCCAGTTGGCACTGATAAAACCTTGCAAACACCACCAACAGCCCAGTTGGCACTGATAAAAGTTTTTGCTAACATGCTAACTGGCATGTTTTGATGTGGTACTGTGAAGGTTTTTTTTTTTTCAATACTGCAGATGTTCTGACCCAAACAACAAAATGACATATTAGTCCGTGGTCTGGACGGCGTGTGAATCTGTACTTCCCATGATCATATACCATTTAAAATGAGTTTGAAGACGATGAACATGCCAAAAGAAGTGGCTCATTAATTGTTGAGACAGAATGCGTGTACAGCTGGCTTGTCCCTTCTGTGTTTACATTTACATTTAGTCATTTAGCAGACGCTTTTATCCAAAGCGACTTACATACACATTTTACATTTACACTGATGGCACACTGCACATCAGGAGCAATTAGAGGTTCAGTGTCTTGCTCAAGGACACTTCGACAGGGAATCGAACTAGCAACCTTCTGATTACTAAACAACTTATCTACCTCCTGTACCACTGTCGCCCCATGTGTTGATTGACCCTTGACCCCACCTGCACAGGAGTTCCCTTGCAAGTTCTTCCACACAGGGGCCAAGTGCTACCAGGGAGACAACTGCAAATTCTCCCATGATGCTTTGAATGACGTGACTCAGGAACTCTTCGATAAGGTAAGGCCGCCACCACCCAGACGAGCATTTACATTTAGTCTTTTAGCAGACGCTTTTTATCCAAAGCGACGTATCAAAGGAGAGAACAATCAAGCTACGAGCGCTTACAATTTACAAACACTCTGCATGATCAGAATCAGAATCAGGTTTTATTGGCCAAGTAAGTTTGCACAAACAAGGAATTTGACTTGGTAAAGTGGCTCTCAATGTGCTTACACAAAATATACATTACAACACGATACAAAACAAACAGTGCAACAGTGCAACGGTCTAAGAAGTTTAAGAAATATGTACAAGGCGGATTGACAACAGACAAACAGACAGCACTGCAGTTCAGTTGAATTCAGTTCCCTTTTTGAAACATACTGGTCGTGTAAACAGCAGCCTGAAACGTCTACGTTGTTTATTTCTGCTTGAATAAGCAGCTTAGTGTTGATGTCAACTGTTGCCATCGGGCTAATGCTCTTCTGTAGATCGTCAACACGGAGGAGGACAATGCAGACGAGGACGAGCTGGAACTGGAGGACCTGCGGAAGCAAGGCATCGCCCCCCTGCCCAAACCGCCCCCTGGCGTGGGTCTGCTCCCCACGCCTGGCGCCAGCAGCCCCCAGGGGGGCAACCAGGAGGGCAACCAAGGGGGCAACCAAGGGGGCAACCAGGGCGGCAACCAAGGCGGCAACCAAGGCGGCAACCAAGGCGGCAACCAGGGCTGTAACCAGGGGGGCAACCAAATGGGCAACCAAATGGGCAACCAAGGCGGCAACCAAGGGGGCAACCAAGGCGGCAACCAGGGGTGTAACCAGGGCGGCAAAAAGATCCCCTCTCTGTTTGAGATCAAAGTGCAGCCCACCATGGACCTGGCGCAGAAGATCGGCCTCGGGTAACTTTCAGTTTATCAGACATTATCCATACATCACATGATCCATACATCACATGATCCATACATCACATGATGGCAGCTCATTGGTCAAAGCATTATCCATACATCACATGATGGCAGCTCATTGGTCAAAGCATTATCCATACATCACATGATGGCAGCTCATTGGTCAAAGCATTATCCATACATCACATGATGGCAGCTCATTGGTCAAAGCATTAGCCATACATCACATGATGGCAGCTCATTGGTCAAAGCATTAGCCATACATCACATGCTGGCAGCTCATTGGTCAAAGGCAGTTTCAGTGTTGTGCTTTTCAGTGTGACAGTGGTATGAATTATTAGCCAGTAGCAAATGCACTTTTAAATTCTTAAGATCCTGTATCTTCAAACTGATGTTGAAAGAATTCATCTCAAATGACTCTCCTCATAGCTAACACGGTGTCATTGTTTATCTCCCGTAGCAACCGGCCAGCTTTCTACAACAACAACTCCCCCAACGGAGGGCCGCCCCAATTCGGCGGGGGTCCTGAGGATGGCCAGGCTGGCATGATGCCCCCAGGCCCTAACGCCCCTCCCCCGCCTCAGCCGGGGTCGCCCCCAGGCTCCATGGGTGGGCCTCCTCCAGGCTCAATGGGGGGTCCTCCTCCCATGCCGCACGTGGGTGGTCCTGGGCCTCCACCCAACCCCCAGCAGCCTCCGCCAGGGTTTGGGCAGGGCCCTCCTATGCCCCCCCCCGGGCCTCCGGGCCAGCCGCCGCCGCCATCATTCCTGGGGAACATGCCCCACATGAACCGCCCCAACCAGGGGCCTCCCATGATGCCGCCGGGGGGTCCGTTCCCCCCCATGTGTGACATGCCAATGCAGCAGCAGCAGAACATGCCCTTCCCCCCGATGGGCCAGAACCCCGCCGAGTTCTTCAACACATTCTTCAACAACCAGAACACCGGCCCAGGAGGTACGTAGGTCACATGGACCCTTGTATGTGTGTCCCTTGTATGTGTGTCCCTTGTATGTGTGTCCCTTGTATGTGTGTCCCTTGTATGTGTGTCCCTTATAGGCGTGTCCCTTATAGGCGTGTCCCCTATAGGCGTGTCCCTTATAGGTGTGTCCCTTATATGTGTCCCTTATATGTGTCCCTTATATGTGTGTCCCTTATATGTGACCCTTATATGTGTCCCTTATATGTGTGTCCCTTATATGTGTGTCCCTTATATGTGTGTCCCTTATATGTGTGTCCCTTATATGTGTGTCCCTTATATGTGTGTCCCTTATAGGTGTGTCCCTTATATGTGTCCCTTATATGCGTGTCCCTTATATGTGACCCTTATATGTGTCCCTTATATGTGTGTCCCTTATATGTGTGTCCCTTATATGTGTGTCCCTTATAGGTGTGTCCCTTATATGTGTCCCTTATATGTGTCCCTTATAGGTGTGTCCCTTATATGTGTGTCCCTTATAGGTGTGTCCCTTATATGTGTCCCTTATATGCGTGTCCCTTATAGGTGTGTCCCTTATAGGTGTGTCCCTTATATGTGTGTCCCTTATATGTCATTTTAGTCATTTATCATTTAGCAGAGGCTTTTGTCCAAAGCGACGTACAAGGGAGAGAACAGTCAAGCTAAGAGCAATAAAGAACATGGTGTAACAATAAATACTACTTTACATAAGAATTAGAAAAACAACCTAGAAAGGAAAAAGAAGTGCAGGAATGTAACTGCTGAAGTGCAAGTTAAGCACTAGTCGAAGTGCCAGTTAGGAAGGGAGGTGCTCTCTGAAGAGTTGGGTCTTCAAAAGCTTCTTGAAGGTAGAGAGGATGTGTGTCCCTTATATGTGTTAAGTCCACGCTGCTCAGATGTCTGAGTTCTTAGAGTGTTGGGTATTGAAACATGCTCTGTCCCCACCCACCCCTCACAGATGACAGCCACGCAGCTCAGCAGCAGCAGCAGCAGGCCGGCCCTGATGCGCAGGCCTCCATGCAGGGCTTCCTGCCAGCTGTGCAGAAGGCCCTGTTCCTCCACCTCACCCAGGGGCAGCCCCCGCCACCGCAACAGCAGCAACAGCAGCAGCATCATCCACAGCAGCAGCAGCAGCATCCACAACAGCAGCATCATCAACAGCAGCAGCATCATCAACAACAGCAGCAGCATCATCCACAACAACAGCAACATCCACAGCAGCATCATCCACAGCAGCATCATCCACAACAGCAGCATCATCCGTTTCAACAACAGCTCCAGCAGCAGCAGTTTCATCTGCAGGCCGAGCCCCCGAGGCCAGAGGGACAGGGCCCTGGGCCAGCCAGCAGGGACAGAGGTATGGAGACACACTGAGAGATACTGTTGATATGACTGATGATATAACTGATGGAGACACAGGTTCCACTGGAGATACTGCTGTTGATATAACTGTTGATATAACTGTTGATATGACTGTTGATATGACTGTTGATATAACTGATGATATAACTGATGGAGACACAGGTTCCACTGGAGATACTGCTGTTGATATGACTGATGGGGCCTGTTTGGGGAAGCTCACTTTCATTTCAAGAAAGTTGGTTTCTCACTTTTTAGGCTGATGTTGAGTCCTGTCATATTTTGGGGGGGGGCCTGTATCAGTATAAGGGAAGAATGCACATGGCTCTTGAGGTCCTGCTGTCATTTCATGTGTGTGTTTAGATGGTGTGATTTGCCAACTAAGTGCTTCGACTGTTTGGCTTAGTTACATGTGCTGCCCTCTGGTGGTCTGTCAATGGAACTTAAAAATGAATGATTGAATTATGAATTATTAAGACCTTTTGATTGGTTGAGAAGACGTTTCGGACGTGACTCTCACTGGAATCGCTGATTCATGTGCACCTCCTTCTGCGTTGTTGTTTCAGACGAGACGACGAATTGGTACTCCAGTGACGAGGAGGACGGCGGCGGGAGCGTGTCGTCCATCCTGAAGTCTCTGAAGAAACAGAACGAGATGCTCAAGAGCCAGCAGAGCCAGCCGCAGGTCCAGCCCAAGCCCCCCCAGGCCCCCCTGAGCGACCCCCGGCTGCAGAAGGGGCCCCCGAGCGACCCCCGCGTTAAAGCGGACCCGCGGCAGCGCAACGCGGATCCCCGCAAGTCGGACTCCGAGCCCAACCACGACCCCCGGCTGTCCCGGGACCCCCGCAAGCTGAAGCCCGCGGAGCCGGCGCCCTCGAAGCCCGACGCGCACCGCCACCCCAGCGTGGCCCACAAGCCGCCCGCGGGCGAGGACGACGAGGAGGGCGAGAGGGAGCTGCGTGAGCGGGCGGTGCTGATCCCCCTGGAGCCCAGCCCCACGGGCGTGCTGCGCGACCCCCGCTGCCAGCTCAAGCAGTTCAGCCACATCCGCGTGGACATCCTGCTGCAGCGGCCCTCCTTCGCCCACGCCGTGGTCTGGGCGCCCGAGGACCTCATCCCGCTGCTGCTGCCCAAGCAGGAGCCCTCCATCAACCTGCCGCTGCCGCCGCTCATCGCCAACGCCCAGCTCAACCGCACTCTGAACGCCATGCCCGATCCGCACCTGTCCCCGACGCTGTCCGCGCCGCCCGACCCGCGGCTGGCAGCCGCCCGTCTGAAGGAAGGGGTGGGTAGGGTGGGCGCCGGCAGGCCGGGTCTGGAGGGCAAGGCGGGCGTGGAGAAGCCACTGGACCCGCGGACTCACAAGGACCCCCGCATCAGCCGCTCCTCCAGCCTGGACGCCTCCAAGCCCCCCGCGCTCAAGGACTCCTCGGGGGGAAGCGCGGCCCTGGACCCCCGGCTACTGAGAGGCACCGTTGGAGCGCCGGGCTCTTCGCCGGTGGCCAGCGCAGCTGTGGTAGCCGAGCCCGATAAGCTGCCCCCCTACGCCCAACGCCTGGCGGCCAACTCCAGCGGAGGCCTGGAGAGCCCCACGACCCTCCTGGGGGGCATCAGCCTGTACGACCCCCGCAGTCAGACCTCCCAGCCTCCCAAGCCCGCCGAGGACTCCGAGCCGCCCAGGAAGACGAGCATCCTCAAGCAGCCAGGGAAGCACAGTAGCAGCAGCAGCCCCCCCCCACCCCAGCTCTCGCCCCCGCACCGCTTGGCGTCCGAGGGAAAGACTTCCGACAGCCCCTCGGACGGCTGCGCTGGCGGCCGCGGCTCCAACTCCACTGCTGTAGGTTCAGAGAAGGCAGCTTCCCCCACCACCACCACCACCAGCGCCGCCGCCCCCAGCCCCCCTACTCCAGCCCCGGCCCCCGCTCTCCACAACTTTCCCATCCAGGCCCTCACCGGCCTCATCCGCTCGCCCTACAATGACCCGCGACAGGCCAAGCCCCCTAGTGTAGTCGTGGCAGGGCCAGTGGAGGAGGCCGAGAAGAAGGAGAAGGAGGAGGTGAAGGACAGTGAAGAAAAGATGGAGGAAGAGGAGAAGGACCAGCAGCCGCAGCAGGAGGAAGATGAGGAGGAGGAGGATGACAGACCACTAAAGGACGTGTTTAAGACGTTTGACCCGACCGCCTCACCCTTCTTTCAGTGAACAGTCCTGAGGCCCTCCGGCTCCCTCTGCTGGTGAACTCTGTACATAGCAGAACATTCATTGATTGACACCACCTTCCCCCCACACATGGCAATCGTAGTTGTATCTTTTTTCAAATTGACATATTTATTTATTTTATATTGTACATATTCGTTCTCATATTATGATCTCTTTCTGGCATCCCTAGTTCTTTGTAGTGGTGGGGGGGGCATCTATCCACGTTCACTTGCTAAAACTTCTACCAATCATGTGCTAGTGTTGATTGAGTTGCTGATGATTTCATCGTAACAGAATGACATCCCAATGCCACTTTTAAAAAAAAATTCCACAGACTTTGAAAATCAAATTCAAACATTTGATTACATTTTTTTTTTCTCATTTAAAACAATATGATTTTTGTGTGGGTCAGAAAGGTTAGTGATCTTCCTGTGGTAGGCGTATGTAACAGCTAGTTTGGTAATAACAATTAGTTGATTTGTTGATTCGTTCTCACTCAGTTAGCCATGGAGCTAACTGGAAATAAGTTTATTGTGCAGGATCGCATTTAAAAAAATACAGTAATTCCATAAGCTTTTACCAGTACGTGTGTGTGCTGATTTAAATGATCGTTGGAACCATTTAAAATGTGGCCCTATATGTCATTCTGTTACTGGGAAGCTGCCCATGAACAGTTCTGCTTCATGGCTCAATTCTGTAACTGTTAAAATATGGTGCGTTATTGATTATATTGAAATGGAGAGAGGTTCAGACTTAATTTATATACGTCTGTAGGAATACGAAAAAGGTTACACTATAAATGATTACTTTTGCAAAGAGATGTATGGTAAGTTAGGTGTTATTGTATTCATTTTATATGATGGTGTGAACAAAATAAAGTTTCACATTAAATATAGTGACAGACTTTTTTAATAAAATAATAAAATCCAGTTAAGCTTCATATTCTGATGCTATAAGTATATCATAAGAGCCGCTAACCTTTTATCCCCTTGGTTGTGTTCTGTGTATGGCATTTGTGTTTCAGTTCATGTAAGGTATGACTGAGAAGAATGTTTAAATTGTTTTACAAGACAAAAAAAACAAAACAGTTGAAGGACAATTGTTGACTTGTGTTGCTGTAAGGTGCTATCTTAGTGGCGTTCTCTTTTTTTGTTGATAAATATAGTTTTTTTGTTGGTTTTTTTAAATACTGTATGCTCAACTGTTAACTTGACTTTTAAAAAGCTTATTTTCTATCATAAATGCAGTGCTTTCCAGAAACTGTCCAAGTAATTAATGTAATTTTGTTACTGCTGACAGATGCCGTCAGAGAAAACACTCCAGATGAGTTTATGTGTGACCGTTCATTGCCTTTTTATTTTTTATCCATTGTCTTAAATAAAGAAAAATCTATATGGCTTCAGAAATGGTGTGAAAGTTGAAAATGGAAATATGTCTGAACAGACAGTATGTGCCCTGTAAACTTGTTATATTTCCTAAGGAAGCAAAAAAACAAAAAATATATGTATAATTTATATAAATAAAACACACACACATGCATACATATATATTAAAAAATATATATAATGAAGTGTACAGCAATGTCCAGAAGTTTTCAGGAAAGGCCAGGAGCTAGCATTACACATACATCACACACACTATATATATATATATATATATCTGTGTGTGTATTACATACTGTAAAGAGCATCACAGTTCAGTGCTGCACCAGTGTGTGGGTTGCAGTTCAGTGATGCACCAGTGTGTGGGTTGCAGTTCAGAGCTGCATGACGTGTGGGTTGCAGGTCAGTGCTGCATGGCGTGTGCAGGACCAGTGTGTGGGTTGCAGTTCAGTGTTGCACCAGTGTGTGGGTTGCAGTTCAGTGCTGCATGGCGTGTGCAGGACCAGTGTGTGGGTTGCAGTTCAGTGTTGCACCAGTGTGTGGGTTGCAGTTCAGTGTTGCACCAGTGTGTGGGTTGCAGTTCAGTGTTGCACCAGTGTGTGGGTTGCAGTTCAGTGTTGCACCAGTGTGTGGGTTGCAGTTCAGTGTTGCACCAGTGTGTGGGTTGCAGGTCAGTGCTGCATGGCGTGTGCTGCACCAGTGTGTGGGTTGCAGTTGCAGCTCTTTACTTGTTGCGCTGCTCCAGCAAGTGCAGTGGGGGTGCCAGACTGGGCTCGGCTGCGTGGCGTGAGGTCCTGCGGAGGCCCAGATCGTCGGTGTCCGGGTTGGAGATCTCCAGGGCCCGGTGGATCAGGAGGTTCTTTTTCCACTGGAAGCACAAGGCGGCGGCTCTGGCCGCGTCCGAGTCGGGCTCCGGCTGCCGCAGGCCCTGCCAGGTTTCAAGAGAGGAGTCTCCAGTTGGCACACTCAACTGGGCCAACGGACAGATTCGTCAAAAGGTAGGCCAAGGAAAAAGGTTCAGACAGGATATTTGAAAGTAGCTCAGAAAAGTCTATTCTGATTTTTAATATGGTTCAGAAAGAGACATGGAAATTCAGAGAATGTGAAGAAATATGAAACCTCTTAATGTCTAATGTTAAACATTGACATTAAACATATAAAACAAATGTTTTATTGTAGGATACCTCGTGTAGCTGTACAAGGTAGCAATATAGTTTGTATTTGTACCTTAATGCAGGCCGTCTCGGCCGCGCGGACCCCCTTCAGGACGATCTGAAGCAGGTTCTGAGCGTTCTTCACCAGGGTCTCGTCTGAGGACTTGCTGCCAGGGGTCAGTGCGTTCACACTGCAGACACATCATATCTTACTCACTAACATGCGTTCACACTGCACACACATCATATCTTACTCACTAACATGCGTTCACACTGCAAACACATCATATCTTACTTACACATCATATCTTACTCACTAACATGCGTTCACACTGCAGACACATCATATCTTACTCACTAACATGCGTTCACACTGCAAACACATCATATCTTACTCACTAACATGTGTTCACACTGCACACACATCATATCTTACTCAGTAACACAGCAAATCTTACTCACTAACACAGCATATCTTACTCACTAACACAGCATATCTTACTCACTAACACATCATATCTTACTCACTAACACAGCATATCTTACTCACTAACACAGCATATCTTACTCACTCACACAGCAAATCTTACTCACTAACACAGCATATCTTACTCACTAACACATCATATCTTACATTTCTCTATGACATTTTTACCGTTGCTGTTGCTACTGAGAGTTAGAATAGAGTATGCCTGTCTCTAGTATAGAGTATGCCTGTCTCTAGTATAGAGTATGCCTGTCTCTAGTATGGAGTATGCCTGTCCAGTATGGAGTATGCTGCCTGTCTCTAGTATGGAGTATGCCTGTCCAGTATAGAGTATGCCTGTCTCCAGTATAGAGTATGCCTGTCCAGTATGGAGTATGCCTGTCCAGTATGGAGTATGCTTGTCTCCAGTATGGAGTATGCCTGTCCAGTATGGAGTATGCCTGTCCAGTATGGAGTATGCTTGTCTCCAGTATGGAGTATGCTTGTTGTTTTGGCTTGTCCTACCAGGAAATGATGGTGAGCTGGTTGGTAACGGTCAGTATTTGCTCCACCACTAGAAGGAGGTCATCGGTGCAGTGCTTATCCAGGCAGTGGTCTGCGATGACTTTCAGGAAGTGTGTGATGGACTGGCAGCTTGAGACGATGTGTTTGGCTGAGGACACAAAGGCCTCTTTGCCCTGAAGCACAGAGATGGGGGGCAAGAGAATATATAATATATATATATATATATAAATCTTTATTTCAGACGCCAAGTTCCATATAAAATAACAGACATACAACTATAAAAAAGAGAGAAAAACAAGAACATACAACATACATAATACAGTGCATTAAAAAGTATGAAGACTTTTGTGCCAATGTCGTCTTAATGTCGAAGTAAATCGATAGCAGCTCTTTAGAGGGTTGACCAGAGCCTCTACTATACAGTATGAGTGGCCTGTTGCCCCTGAAGCACAGAGATGGGGCATGAGAACGAGTGCCCTGCAGAACCACTGGAGGCTAACCACACATCACATTATCTATTAAATACTATATATATAAAAATAAGGAATTGTGCGTATTACATATTACGTTATAAATGTAGTGAATGTAAGGTACATGTAATAGAATACATACTTTAACTTTAGATTGGCTGGAGGAATAAGTGCAATGGTTAATAAATAGACAGTAACAGCATTCTGGTTATAGTTTAGCAGTTAAATATATCTGGATCAGTTTTCAGGTGCAAGAAAAATTAGAGCTTAAGCGAATCGTGATGTATGGATTCCAAACATCAGTCAAAGAGCCACACCTGTATCGGTCCTTTCCTTCTCAGGTACTGGGCCATGTGGTAGATCTTATCTGCGATGTCTTTGGTGGCCTGGACGATGTAGTTCCCCCGGGAGTCCCACCTGTCTGTCTCTCGTTTCAGATAGAGGCAGGTGTAGGTGAGGGAGGGAGGCGCTGAGCCCAACACGGTGTAGGTGAGGGAGGGGGGCGCTGAGCTCAACACGTGGTCTCTCTCTCTCTGCTGGGAGAGCAGGTCCACACGTCACCATCAGCAGGGCCTAGAAGCCTCACACACAGTCTAGGGCATGGCATCTACACTCTTCACTGTACCAAGGTCTATAGTGTACATTATACAGATGAAGCCATCATCTGACCATCACTGTCACCTGTACCAAGGTCTATAGTGTACATTACAAATGAAGCCATCATCTGACCATCACTGTGACCTGTACCTAGACATACCATTCAAATAGTTAAACCCTATAGGCTATAGTGCACATTCTACAACCTAGACCAACCACAAGAGCCCAGGTATTTACCTTGTCTTATCTTTTTCTGGAGTGTTTGTCTTTACTGCAACACTATGGGTCTCTAAAACACAGGACACTTTTATTCCTCTCTGGCCCTCCTTACAACGTGTTTTCACACATGACTGTTGCAAGCTACTGTTATTATTTGCTTTCCTGTTGCTTTCCTAAATCGCCTCTAAATATACACCGATGCCTCTATCTTACCCGCATTGTCAAAATAATCAGATTACACATGCGATGTCCTCTTTTAAAATACCCCCAAAAAAGAAAACATTGTCATGTCCCACTCCAACAATGCAACTCATTCATCTGTGACATGCAGCATTCATCCTGTTTTACCGTTTTGGGTTCCTGTTTAGGTGAAGTGGGGAAGTTTATGGTTGGGTGCACTGTCTGTGTGATCCTTGGCTCGCTGCTCTGTTTAGTGTCTGTCGCTGTGTTTGCAGGAGGGGCTTTTTCCGGCGCTGCCGAAGGAGTGTCTGTCCATGTGAGGGGGGCTTTTTCTGGCGCTGCCGAGGGAGTGTCTGTCCGTGTGACGGGGGCTTCACGCGGTCTCTTGCCCTGCAGTCCGAGCTTGACCTGTTCTTTTATTCTTTCCAGGATTCCATCCACCTTGAAAATCTCCTCCACCAGGTAGTGGGCTTTGGCCGCCCAGCACTGGGTCTGTACCTCCAGGCTGAGAGACTCGCAGCACGCCTGCGTCTCCACCATCAGTCTGATCCTGCTCACAATGTCCGACATTTGGAAGGACAGATGGTCGTTGATAAACCGCAGCTGGATGCGTTCGCGTGGGTCTCGGATGTAGTTGAAACAGTCTTGCACACTCTTGGTTGCGGCTTTGACGTTCTCCAACAGTAACTCGGCCGCATTTTCAAAATGCTTCTGAGCCTCCAGAGCTCTACTGCGCTCCTGGTTCTTGGCAGCGGCTGAATAAGCCAAAGTAATTGCATTTTCAATTGGCATCACATAATCTTTGTTTACTTTACTTAGCAGGCCTGACAGCGTCTTCATGTTGGTCTGAAGCTGCCTCTGTACGAGTTCAGACTTAGCCAGCAGAAGAATACCAGAATCAGAGGCGGTTCCAAGGTCCTCTTCGACTTGAAGGTAGGTGTCCGTTAGCATCTTGACCTCTCCTTGGAGTTCGCTCAAGGTTTTGACTTTGTAGTGATCCCTGCAGTTCAAGGAGGACAACCTCGCCGCCTCCTGGATCCTGAGAGAGTTCTCAGACATTGTCGTCAGCCATTTCTTAGGGGTCATTTGATGCTTCGTTAGTTGACCCGTGTTAGCAGACGCCGCTGTGCCAATAATTTTGTCCAGTGAGTTCAGAAGAACCTGCATGGACAGAGCCCACAGTAGACATGGGCCTTCTAGATCAGCTACCGGTCCTGGTTTTGATGCTAGGTCAGCTATCTGTTTGCTGTTGGTTTGTGCTTTTTTCAGCTTGTTGTTCAAGACAGAAATGCTCTCATGACCCTCTCCTCTTGCCGTGTTTTCCAGACACGCGACGAGTTGCACCACATCCGCGCACAAACACATCACTTCGGCCAGTTCACGTGAGACGGTCTCCGTTGTGTTCGGGCCGTAGCCTTGAAACATGGCGGAGATGGCCCAATACCACGTGCCTGCAACAGGTAAAAGAATGTTCCGGGTGTTTCTGATCAGGTCGGAGAACTGTGTGCTGTGTTTATAGATGCTGTCCATGCTCATGGCAGAGCTCATGGCCGTCTCCTGAGCCGTCTGGACCAGCAGAGGTGTCAGAGACACTAACTCTGACCGAAGACCGTCCACCTCGTTGCTGTCGTCATTATCTATAAGGGTGGCGGCCTCTTTGGCAGCTTGTGTGTAGCAGTTTGAAAACTCAAGAACACCAGAGCAAGCCACGTTCAGAGCTGTCACGTCTCTCTCTTTGGTCATGCTTACTACATCTCTCAGGAGGGGCAGGAGATCAACGGTTTTGTTTGGAAACTTTTGAGGTGTGGTTTGTGGTTTGGTCTCCGAAATAAAAAACGTTTTACCCAAGTCAGTATCCTTGAAATGATGGAACTGTTGGAACTGTTGAACTGTTGGAACGGACACGTTCTGGTCGACTTCTTTCATCGCATATTCTAACTTGGGTTGTGCAGTTGAAACTATGCCGTGGCTGTCTCGATGTGAAAACTGATCTTCAGGGTTACCCTCCTTTGCATCCAGGACCGACGGTATTAGTATTGGAACCGGTTCTGTTTTGGGGAGGACTGCTAATAAAGCCGTGGGATTACGGGCTTCCTCTCGCAGAGGGCTGAGGAGATCTGGGTGCTGCAGGCCATCCAAGCCCTCACGTAACACCTCAAAGCTTTCGATTGCCAAGATGAGATTATCTGAGAACATTACATAAGCACATAAGTCATCGTGGCCACCGCTTGAACAGATGTCCGTGACGCATCCCGCCACTTCTGCCGCGGCGGCCTCGGCCTGTCGGACCAGCACCAGGAGGCCGTTGCGGTAGATGGGGTCGTCGCTCTTGTCCACGTGTCTTCTCACGGCCTGAACCACTTGGCTCATGTGGCCCATTAGAAGCCCAGCGTGCTCACCAAAGAGCTGAAGGTCCTGGCGTTTGTGTGCCGCGTCGCACCCACGCGAGCCGTCCTCCATCCCCCGCACCGCCAGACTCGTGAACGCTTTTACGTCCATGATGTCACTGAAGGCGATCATGAGCTGATCGGTGTCGTCCACCCACCTGTGGTGCAGGTCCAGAAGGTTCTGGAGCGCCCCGGAGCACTGGACCGAATCCCCTCTGAGCTCTTGGAGAATCGGCGCCACTCCGTCCCTCAGTCGCGTCAGGCACGTCCGCAGGTTCTCCACGCGCTCCAGGCTCTTGGCGTCCGTGGCCAGCGCTGCAACGAAGCCGGTGACCTGAAGCATCCTGTCGGCGTGACGAGTGAACGCCCTCAGCAGCGGCTGGAAACCGTCGGGGTCAAACTCTCTGCCCTCTGGCTCACCCTGGAAGATGTGACCGATGGTGCTGACCAGCTGTTCCATCGGAGCGCCGGCTGAAACGAAGACATCTAAGACCTGACACAGCGTAGCCATCACCACAGCTTCATCCAGACTATGGATCCGCTGTATGAGGGAGGCACAGAGGCTCCCTAGATGTTGCTGGGATTGATGAAGCGGACCTCCTTGAATCTTTAGCTGTTGTGATATTTCCGCCCACAGTTGGAGGGCGTGCCGACAGTTCTCCGCCACCCCCGGCTGGATCTCACTCCGAGATGAGTTCCCCACCATCATGCAGTGGAACACCAGGTCTCTCAGCAGCACGTCGAAATCACTCACTTTGATCGCCGCGCCATCGGAGGCACTTAGAACCTGCAGTAAATTGCTCCGCCTGTCGGTGTAGTACCCGTTGGGTCCTGAGGGGGTCCAGTGGCAGTTGCTCTTCAGTGTGGTGACGATGTCACGGACGGTGGAATTCACTTGCTGTAGGACGTACGTTTTGGCCGCCTGGGCCTGCTCGCTGGTCGGATGTTTGATGGTGGTGTACATGGCCGTGTGCAGCATGGAGATGCACTTGGTCAGGGTGTCTAGAGAGCGTCTCACGTGCCCCCGCTGGGTGGGGCTCCTCAGGTCCTGCGTCCTCTCCTCCACCAGGCTGCTCATCAGGAGGACGGCCCGGGAGAACACCTGGAAGACCTTGAGCAAGCAGGGCATGTCTCTCGCAGCGCCGATTTGGGAGACGCATTCCGAGACCCAGTGAGCAGCCGCGACTATCTTCCTCACGGTTGCATCGTCCTCCACCAAAAGAATCTGAGAGAAAAAACACAGCAAAGACATGCAAAGAGACACACATGAGCTTGTTGTCATTGATGCTGATGTTGAGATGAGGTAATACAGACAACTGACCCCTTAAAGGGGCTGTCCGCGATTCTAACGCAATAGATTTTTTGTCAAATTCAGCTTATCGCTCCTCAATGTCCTCCAGCAGTCCAATCTATGTGTTTGACTGGCTCAAACATCAATAAACTTTTCACAAGAACTGCAGACTGCTTCTTCAAATCCATGAAGAACAAAACGACGAAGGCGTTGACGCCGTTGGCGGCCGTTACCTTGACTACGCCCAGTAAGACGTTTTGAGTGGCCACCACAAGCTCCTCCCTGTGGCCCTCCAGATGAGGCTGGATGTTGAGCTTCTGTGAGGCCAGCAGCACGTGCTGCCCCGCAACCCTCAGAGCCTCCACCAGGGGCGCCACCTCCATCCTCATCACCTCATCGTCGGTGTCCGCCACCAGCCTGAGGACAGGAGAGGCACTCTGCCGTGGGTCTGTGTGTGTGTGTGTGTGTGTGTGTGTGTGTGTGGTTCTGTGTGTGTGTGTGTGTGTGTGGTTCTGTGTGTGTGTGTGTGTGTGTGTGGTTCTGTATGGTTCTGTATGGTTCTGTATGGTTCTGTGTGGGTCTGTGTGGTTCTGTGTGGGTCTGTGTGTGTGTGTGTGTGTGTGTGTGTGTCTGCGTGTGTTTGCGTGTGTGTGTGTGTGTGTGTGTGTGTGTGTGTGTGTGTGTGTGGTTCTGTGTGTGTGTGTGTGTGTGTGTGTGTGTGTGTGTGGTTCTGTGTGTGTGTGTGTGTGTGTGTGTGTGGTTCTGTGTGGTTCTGTGTGTGTGTGTGTGTGTGTGTGTGTGTGTCTGTGTGGTTCTGTGTGTGTGTGTGTGTGTGGTTCTGTGTGTGTGTGTGTGTGGTTCTGTGTGTGTGTGTGTGTGTGTGTGTGTGTGTGTGTGGTTCTGTGTGTGTGTGTGTGGTTCTGTGTGGTTCTGCCATGGTTCTGTGTGCTTGCGTTTGGCTAAGCCATTTGTTTGAATATCTTTCAGCACATCACACACAGCTTATATAACAATGCCTATAAGGTACTGTGCTACTAAATTATTGTGATGAAGAGATATCGAAGCCTTTATACACTTTAACACTGAATTGCTCTGCTTTTTGTTATGTCAAAACCTCTTCCAGTCCTGCTGCTTGGTGCGATGCAACTTAACATTTCATGACACTGCCTTCAAAATGGCCTGGTGCTATTATTGTGTCAGGTAGTTTTTTTTTAATGAAGACTCTTCTATGCCAAACTCACCGTGACGCCACCGTGGCCATGTGTCGGGCAGCTTTGGCCACGGCCTGGGCAGCCGCCTCCAGCCGGGCGAAGCGCTCGGGTTCCTGCCCGCTCTCGCACAGCAGGATCAGGTGGCACACGTGGGTGGTGATGGGCGCTACCACCTGCTCGATGGAGGTCGTTTTGATCAGACCATCCTCCAGGAGAGACACCATGACTGCTGAGCAGGAACTGGGTAAGGAGGCTTCAGTACAGGTATGAGAAGCTTGAATATGATCACACTGGTAAGAAATTGTATTGCTAAATAATTCCCATTTGTTAATCGTAAGACAGCATGTATATATGATTGCCTTTTTCGGCTGATTTCAGTGAGGTTGAACATAGAAAGCGTTTAAACACATTTGTAAAAAAACAAAAAACAATGAAAGCCTTCTGTCTAACTTCATGGTGTACGGGTTTGCAAGGTGTGCCAAAAAACAGACAATGGACCTATTGTTGCACCCCAGACATTAGCATATGCTGATACCATCACATTAAACGGTCAATGCTGCAGCAATAAATTATACAGCCACCCATACAGAAACATCATATGGTAAAATATATTAGATCATTAGATCTTTCTGATACTCACTAGGAAGTGCATATGTTGTGGGATGCAAGGCAGATGACGGGATGCACTCTGTGACTGACTTATAAATTATGCACATTAACTCGCTGTAGGCCGGCCAGGGGATATTCATGTGTACCATAGCAACCAGCGTCAGCTGACACAAACAATGACCTCATTAAAAGGCGTAGGCCCTCTGCAAAAAACTACTAAACCCTCACCGTGGACACACACACACCCTCACCGTGGACACACACACACCCTTACCGTGGACACACACATAAACCCTTACTGTGGACACACACATAAACCCTTACCGTGGACACACACACACACACCCTTACCATGGACACACACATAAACCCTTACCGTGGACACACACAATTCTGTCTGGTTCAAATGTGTACACACACAATTCTGTCTGGTTCAAATGTGTACACCCTTACGGAGAAGTTAGCACTGAGACTACTGAAACAGCCTGAACTTGAACAGAACAAAATGTTTAACTTCAGCAATTCAAGTGTACTTGCACTTTAGTAAGATATTGTTAATTCATCTAACATTCTTATGAGCTTCTTTCTTTAATGGACAGGAGTCAGTAGTCCTGAACAGCCCAAGGGTCACATTACAGACACGCTCATATAAATGTAACATAAGTTCATGTCAGGCCAGGTAGGTTTTTAAGTTGGGTCACAGACTGGTAGGTTTATAAGTTGGGTCAAAGACTATGGTGAAGCAGCAGTGGATTTGATGGGTCAAATGCTGTTCATGTTGAAATGAAGATATGTAAGATATGTAAAATATAGATATGTAAGATATGTAAAATATAGATATGTAAAATATAATGTAGATATGCATTTAAAGAAATATTCTATTTTGAATCAGTTAACATTGCAGGCAGTGTAACATTGTCGGTAAGCAAATATTGTATACACTGTAGAATAATAAAACTCATGGCCACCAGGGGGCATCAGACACTACACGTGCCCAAATGTGTCTGTGAAAGGGCAGAGAAGAAAAGCTCAAGAAACATGACTTAACTCCATGTGAACTTTAATCTTAAAATGGCAGTATCAACCGATAAATACACAGCTTGAACATTAGCTTGTACAACAAACATACAACTCAAATACCTTTATTTAAAAAAAAAAATGAAATTCAGTGACAGTAGTTTATTTTTTTTCTGTAATACATCCCAAAAACAGGTGATAATGATGACAATCACAGTTCTATATATATTACACCTAGAATGTCAAGTATCTCTCTCTCTCTCTAGCACACACACTTACTGGAACAGGCCAGTAACTCAATAACATCTACGCGGTGCAGAGGGGAAGTGTGTGTGAGTATGTCTATTCCATGCCAGTGGTATTAATGAATCAAATACACAAGCTATATTCTGTAGGTGAGCCTTACCAGAGATCAACTAAGCCATATTGAGCTGAGTGTGCTAACCCTCTTCGTATATGTAGTCAGTGAAATAAAGTGACCGAAGCTCTGGAGACACGACTCACCCAGAGGCAACCCAACCCAACCTCTCTTGGAAACCCAGTGGATCAAAAGCGACAAACTTGCCTAACAAGAGTTTATTCGCCGTACAAACAATACTTCTGAATTGTTTAAAAGCGAGAGGTCTTTCAACGCTCATATATCAAGGAGCTGGAAGAGGGGGAAGAAAATAATCATAATACTGGGATCAGCCTCCTGCACACACATCAAGCCGCTGTTGTTGCCCAGTTAAAGTGTTTATCATGGCGGCCTGTTCCTGGCTACGTTTCTGATAAAATTTTACTCTAATCCAGGAAATTAAGGCTTGGATTGAGTGAGGGTGGGGGTGGAGTGAGGGTGGGGGTGGGGGGGGGGGGGGGGGGGTTGCATGTGGGCACGGGTTTATGGAAATTAGGAAGCATTACTTAAACGTACTCTCCTGTGAGAATCTATGTTCTGTGGTGGTGGTGGTGGTGGTGGTGGCAGATTTTCAGGGAGTTCTTACATTCCAGCGTGTTGACTTAAAACAGGCTGTTCCCACAGGCCCCCGAAGAGCGTCTCGTGATGGAGTGCACGGCGTTCCCTCCTAATTTTAGGCCATTACACCCTCGCTGCTCCTGTGGGGGGCAGACCTGTCGTAAAGCACCCCAGACGAGCCTCTGCCTCTCTCCCCCCTGACCCCAGACCTGTCGTAAAGCACCCCAGACGAGCCTCTGCCTCTCTCCCCCCTGACCCCAGACCTGTCGTAAAGCCCCCCAGACGCGCCTCTGCCTCTCTCCCCCCTGACCCACGCAAAACAAAGGCAAACATCAACTGACCTTCTCTGTTTTCAGTTCATTTCATTAATATCCATCATCTTAGTCCAAAGAAATCCTCCACAAACTGAGATTTGAGATTACCTCCCCATACAGTAAGTATATTGTTAAACCCGAAACCGTTTCCATACTGTCTCGATAAAGATCGCTGGGGTTCTATTATTGAGGCTGAGCCTTTGCAGTTTGATACCATCATCAGTTTGTTTAACTCTCAATGTGAATCTGGGTTCATTCTGACGGATGATGCTAGGGAACGTAAACACAGAGATTGGCAGATTGCTAGACTTGTGATATATCTACACAAATCTCAGTATCTAAATATATGTGGGGGGTATTAAGGCATAGTGAAAATAACACAATTTTTAATGGGCATACCACATCAATAAATGCCAAACACTGTTCTCAAACACCTCATCTCAAGACTAGCCACATCTTGTGTTTGTGCTTGCTTTATCGGCTTATATACCCAATGAACCTTCTCACCGCAACTAGTCAGTTTGTAACCACGGACTTACGCGCTTGACAGTACATTCAAAAATGGCAAGCCGAAATGCATGTAGCATTACAAATCTTCAGCACAAATGGAATTGTGTGCTAGTGAAACACACAGGTATTTATTCATGTCGTAGGTTTGAGATTCAGCTGGTGGTTTTCTTTTCAGTCGTGTCATTCTTTTGTAAATTGTGCATTCTGTTCGTGTTGTGTGGACAATATCAGTCTTCATGTTAAGGTCTGGGTCTAGACATCTTCATTTTAGGTCTACACATCTTCATTTTAGGTCCCAGGCATCTTGACTTCACTCTTTGGCTTAGGAAAGGGCAGTACATAATATCTTCCTTCAAATGTGCTAATGGTAAGGTTAAAATAAAAAAGGAAGAATAGCATCAACTCTTTGGCATACAACAGTCATCAGTGCTCTTAAAAAAACAAACATAGGATATGACTCCCAGGGACTTGAAAACAATCCAAGCCCCATCGAAGCTCTTCTCTATACAATATGGAATACATGTATAAAAAATAGATTTAGCTCTGAAACAGCGCCCTGAGGGTTTTTTCCTTCTTGTCTGCTGATACTGACATGATCAATACATCAATCAATCAATCAATCAATCAATCAATCAACTTTTTCTGCTGAAACTGACATGATGTCCACATCTGATTGACGAAGCCATTGTCACTTTTCAGTCAGTCAGTCTGTTCAGTCCCTTTGGCAAGAACGTAACTCCACTGGGGGAAATGGACTTCCAATCCCATGTGTCGGTCGGACAGCAACATAAACATCTCTCACCTCCGTTAGCTTTCCTCCTACACAAGAAAAGTGTCAAACCTCCGAAAAATTAGGAGAATTATTCATTTCTTCCACATATGGAAGACTGGCGGACCCGTGGCGCACAGGATTGGCCGAGGCAAAGGCAGCAGCTCATTGGATCGTTTGCAGTCCAATGCTCGAGCTCATTGGCTTTCATTGTAATCCTCCTGCCCCCGCTGATCATTGGCTCTTCTGCACCCAGTCCCAGCTCTCGTCGCTGTCCTTCCTGCTCTTCTCGGCCTCTATGATCTCTCGGTAGCGGCGGCGGAAAAAGCCCATCTGCAAAAGCAGAGAGAGAGAGAGAGAGAGAGAGAGAGAGAGAGAGAGAGAGAGAGAGAGAGAGAAAGCTTGAGATCACAACCAGCAGGGCAAGCAGCCATACACTACAAACACAGCACTGGACGTGAGACTGAGTGGCTAAATGAATAGATTAAAGTCAGTAAGACAGGTTGTTTAACGAACAGATAGACAGACAGACAGACAGACAGACATCTATAGTTAGATATAAACAAATAGACCAACAGGCAGATAGTAATAAATAGAGGTGCTAATAGCTAACAGTGCTACGTAGTGTTGTGGTAGGCTGGTAAGTGTCCTGGTAATGAGAAGAGTTGGCGTAAGCACAGACACGGATGATATGCTTATTGCGCTCATTCATCTCTGTTTATTGATACGGCCCCATGCGCTTCTCAGGCATTTCCTGAGGAGAGCGTTGCTAGACATGTGCAGCCCTTGTAAAAGGGGTTTATTTTGGCCCATCCAAGGTCTCATGAAAAAAGGTGTGTGTGTTGTGTGTGTGTGTGTGTGTGTGTGTGTGTTGTGTGTGTGCGGGGGTGTATCCCTGGACCAACATTCCAAGGTTCAGTTGTGGTATTCCCGCCAGAGCGGAGGAGGGGAAAAGAAAAGGAGTTTTGTGAAAAGTGGCCCCCAAGAAATCAGGGTGATTGCCATTTCCTCTTTGAAACGGCTTTTTTTTTTTTACATGCGAGTGCTGCGGTGCAAATTCTCCTCGGGTCCTGGGGCCGACTCCGGCCGACTCACTGTGAGCCCCCTTCCGGCTGCCCGGTCCAACACAAGCCGCCCCTCATCCCCCGAGGAGAGAGGGGAGGAGAGGAGAGGGGAGGAGAAGTGCCCCTCAGCGCGCCAGTTAAACGTGACGCAGGGACAGAATAACACGGCCTGATAAAAGCCTCGGGACCTGACGAGGTCTGTTTATAGCTTATTAAATACACATGAGCAATGTGATACCCATAAAATAATGCTCAAGTAACGTTAATAAGGTTTCCAGGACTCGGACTGTGTTGGTCAGCACAGATGATTACCTTTAACTGCGTGGTGATGATGAGGAAATAATGATTAAAGGGGAACGCCACTGGCTGCGATCGAGCTCCTTGGGTTTTTTTAGTGTGTTTCGCCGACCTGTGATGTGTTATTGAAGCAGGTGTATTCATTCTGCTTCCCCGATACCACCGTGCCAGGTAGTGAGGTCAGTGTCTTGATACACACACCACCGTCTCACTGAAGTCTAAGCGTCGGGATACAATGGCCACCCTGAGAACACTGGAGCTGGGGTTGCACAGTAATTGTATTATGGCCCCATAACCTAAAAGGTCACGACCTCTACGTTTTGGGGCTCATAAAAACCCCGAAATGCTCAGTTAATAATTAACGTGTGTCTCAAAATCTCAAGAGAGAATCAAAAGAACATTGTGGTCCACAGATGCAGGTGACTAATGAGAGAACTAAACAAGATCACAGGGTACAGAGAAACTGATACGGTAAAAGAGCTAAATTACTTGGAAATTGCTAGAAAATTCCTGGGTGTTTCTGAGCAGAGTGAGGATTCAGTGATATCATCTGGTCAAATAATAACGTTCTTTTTTTTCTCGTAGCCTTGTGACTGGAGGGGGGGGGGGGGGGGGGTGAGTTCATACGGGTTCACTCGAGGAGAGGGAGGCGGAGTGAGCACAGCCTTCACAGACCAGTGGGGGTAGTATATAGTGTATTCTCTAACTTGTCACAAAATAGACAAGTTATGAATTTGATCTGTGACCACTTTGCTTTACTAGTCGAGCTGTTGAACGCTTCGAGCACTCTCACTTTTCAGTCATTCTAAGGTGGCCAGTTCCCCTGTGGTGACCCCCTTGACACGCGCTCTCTTAGGTGGCCAGTTCCCCTGTGGTGACCCCCTGGACAAGCCCTCTCTAAGGTGGCCAGTTCCCCTGTGGGGACCCCCTTGACACGCGCTCTCTTACCTTCCACAGCAGCACGGCGAGCAGGAGGAAGATGAGGATCCCGACCAGGAGGCTGATGGCGATGATCCAGCCCACCACGTAGCCTCTTGGCTCCTGACTGTGAAGCGCCTCGAACATCAGCTGCGAGCGAGCAGAGGAGATTGGGTTCAAACTCAGACAGGAAGACTACACACAGACAGACGCATGCACACAGACACACACACACACACACACACACACACACAGACGCATGCACACACACACACACACACACACACACACACACACACACACACACACACACACACACACACATACAAATGTGCATGCATACACACACATACACACACACACACACAGGACTTTGGCCTTCCAACTGGCCAGTGTCATTTTAATCTGTTTCTGTCTCCGAGACATATTGAAAGGTCTGTGTAGCCAATGGACTGATATCAAAACAGAACAGGCCTAGCAGACAGGCTTTTAGGTCTGGATGAAATCATTATGCAATTTCCTGATGATAATAGAGTCTGCTCTGCGTCGGTGTTGGATATGGGTCTGTTAAGTGAAAACAAAGGGAGCAATTATGGCAGAAATGCTCCGATTTGAAGAACAATATTGTCTGGAAGCTGCTATTCCATCCAGCAAGCCCATTAATTCATTCTTTGCTACAGTCAGATGCCAAAATCGCACTGCTTTATGACTTTATATTTATATGAAATAAAACAGTATTCAGAATTCATAGAATGCCTTACACATTTGGGATCTGGGCAATCTGGCGTAGCGATCTGTTTCTATTTGCTAATATAGTTTGTTGACCTTTTCATGTGAACCCAAACAAATACAGTTTTTTTTATTTTTGTTGATTTACGAAAACACTGGACTCCACAATAAATGAGCCCGATGTACTCTCCCAGCTGCAAAGAGAGTGCACAGTGACCCACTGAATTATCCACCACAAATTACTGGGAGAGGAAAAAAAGACCGATGGCGTCTACAACAATCAAATAATTTAGTAAAGGTCAAAAAATAAAGCTGAAAATAGAAGGCAAATAGAGAGGTCGAAAGCTCACAGAAACGGAGTCAACTCTACACGGGGTTCTCTACTACAGGAATCCTGGGGGAGATTTCTATAAAACGGGGGAAGTTCAGTCAGTAAGAAGTTCATGAGTGGGTGTTTAATAGAAAATGTGTAATATATAAATATTGATTCAGAATTCTGCAGCACATTCCTGGTCTGAGGGGGTGGAAGCCCTGCTGCTTTAGAAACAGCGTCCGTGTAGACGGACCCTCACACACACATGTGCCCTGAGAAGACCGAGAATATATGGAGCATGGCGAGGAGACCTGTTGACCCTGAGAAACACGGAAGAATTTAACCTTTTTGCCGACTATAACACGCCGCCTCTGCAACGCGCCGCCTCGCTGGCCAGAAGAACGTTCTGGATAAGTCCGAATCTAACTGTAGCATGAAAAGGCTGAAGGAACGCTCTCACTGGACCGAGTGGAAAGACAGCTGATAAATCTCCCCCTTGTCACCCCCCTGAACTCTTTCCCACATTTCACTCCCTTTCTCTGCGAAGGCCGCCAGACCAGAAAAAGGCAACAACAAAAAGAACTGATGGAGATGTGCTGTTCAGTTCGACCTGCGCCAAGCCTCCGTGGTTCACAGTTCAGTTCGACCCGCGCCAAGCCTCCGTGGTTCACAGTTCGACAGCCAGAACTGGTTAGCTATAATGTTGCGCTATATCCGGAGATGTGGGAAATGTAGATGACCTTAATTGGCCTCGATTGAATCTCAAATTGAATTGGGTTCTTTAAAGCTCTGCGCTGTGCGAATGGGCCTTGGCTCCTATGGAAATGTCTAAACGTCTCCATCCTGGTGCTGAGTGACTGAGGGGCCAGCGAGGGAGGGGGGGCGGGGGCGGGGGCGGGGGGGTCAACACGTTGAATGAGTGGTAAGGGAAGCAAACAGGAGAGGGAGAGGGAGGGGGAGGGGGAGCAGACACATTTACGACAGGTCTGAATTAGTCTCATACCCACCCCAAACCACCCTACCCACCCCTCCACCCCCCTCCACCCCTCCACCCCCCCAGCCTCGAGCGCTGAGGGTCAGACACACAGCAGTGGTCAGCGTCTGGGTCAGAAACCTAATCAGCTGAGAGCCCCCCCCCCCCCCCCGTTTTCCCCCTTCGGAGATGTCCCGTGTTATGTTACACTTAAGGTATCTGGCAGACACTTTTGTCTAGATAGAATAGAAATGTAACCACAGTGATAAATGAAGTATTACACATAATGCCAGTTAGTATTGAACACAAGGCCGTGTGCTGCTGATGCAGTCGGCCCGTCCCGGCTCCACTCGTCACTCAGCGGTGGCGCCGCGGTCAGAGGAGGAGGACCTGTCCTTGAGCACAGCTGAGGACCCCAAAAAGAACCGGCGGGGTCCCAGCGGACCCAGGACCCCGCTGCCCAGGACCCAGCTGCTCGTCCCGCTTTAAAAGCACTCAGAGCTCCAGCGCCAGCGGAGCGAGGACGCCAGCCCACGCCAGCCCACGCCAGCCCACGCCAGCCCACGCCAGCCCAGCGGCGCCCCCTTCAAATGGCCTCTCTTCATTTCCCCACAGACTGCAGAGGTGTCTGGAGACTCTAGGGTTCGGGATTTTCCAAAAACAATTTCCTGAGTGTCAGCACTTTGAAGATGCCCTCCAATCAGCTTAAGGTAAACAACAGCACAGGCTGCCCGGGCCGTCAGACTAATTGAAGTGGCTGGTGAGAGTGAGGGATAGAGAGAGGGAGAGAGCGAGAGGGAGGAGAGAGAGAGAGAGAGAGAGAGAGGGAGAGAGGAGAGAGGTGAGAGTGAGGGAGAGAGAGAGAGAGAGAGAGAGGAGAGAGAGAGGGAGAGAGGAGAGAGGTGAGAGTGAGGGAGAGAGAGAGAGAGAGAGAGAGAGAGAGAGAGGGAGAGAGAGGGAGAGAGAGAGGGAGAGAGAGGGAGAGAGGAGAGTGAGGGAGAGACTGGCTGGTGAGAAGGAGAGAGAGAGAGGGAGAGAGAGGGATAGAGAGACTGGCTGGTGAGAGTGAGGGAGAGTGAGGGAGAGAGAGGGAGAGAGAGGGAGAGAGAGAGAGAGGTGAGAGAGAGAGAGGGAGGGAGAGAGAGGGAGAGACTGGCTGCCATTGAAAGACTGAATGTCAAACTCACTGATATCTCTTCTGGTTGGCCGTGGGCTACTTCAATGGCCCTGTCATCCACACGAACATTCCCTCGGGTCACGAACTGGATCACAGAAGAGCTGTCCTGTGGTGTGGAAAGGGTTAGAGTTAGAGTTAGAGATGTCCTGTGGTGTGGAGAGGGTTAGAGTTAGAGTTAGATAGCTGTCCTGTGGTGTGGAGAGGGTTAGAGTTAGGGAGCTGTTCTGTGGTGTGGAGAGGGTTCGGGTTAGAGTTAGAGTTAGAGATGTCCTGTGATGTCCTGAGAGACAGGAGGCAAATGAGGTTTCACCAGCACATCACTACTGCTACTACTAAACTACTACTATCTTTCTATAGACTAAAGGACCTGGTTTAAATGAATGGTATATAGAGCTGGATGAAAAGATGTTGATGGTAGGGGGAGAAAAAGGACTGTTACGACCACATGTGTTGTGTGTGTGTGTGTTACGACCACATGTGTTGTGTTCTTTGTCACTTTCCTTCCCTTTTCTGTAGCTCCGCCCAGGTTGTGTTCCCCCTGACTCCAGTTCACTGCTGCAGAGGAGAGGCTTCTAACTAGGGGACTGCTGGTCTCGCTGCCTCGCAACCTGGGATTTTGTTGTACAGCTATGTTTTGATGTGGTTGTCATGTAGTTGTTGTATTAATAAATCCTATGGATTTGGTACTTTTAAAAGGTGTTTTTTCTTAGTTGTTTTGGGTCAGTGGTGGAATGTTTGTTCGCCCCATAGGGCCACTAAAGTTGGGGCGTAACAATGACCATAATGTATTATTATTTAAATCATTCTGAATGAACATGGCTATGAGTTGGCGTGTGGCTTACCCTCTTCAGGATCTCTGTGTTCAGTAGCATGTGCACATCTATGCTAACAGCCTCCTCCTTGGCTTGTGAGCCCAGAGTGCACGAGATCACGAGACACGCTCGTCCGGGCCGGTCACAGTCCTGCACCGTACAGAGAGACAGACGTCACGGTAACAGACGACAACAATCAAGATGAGTGTAAATCCTTTAAAGGCAAAGCACTGATGATCCTAGAGAATTCGATCATAGCCAGACCAGCGTTATGGGCAAACTTCTTAAACAGCCCAAATGAATACATACAGTATGAACATTCAGGTCTAATAAATGACTAAACTTAACGAGACGGTACAGAAGCGCTCTACAGGCTTGGGACGTACGTACCAGGACTCTCCTTCCTGACTTGGTGAAGAAGGCGAAGATGGTGTGGAAGATGTTCTCCCGGTCCTGGGGGATGGTGCAGGGGGCGGGGTTCCGGTGTGGGGTGCAGTTTCCTCGAGCGTCGCCCACCTGGACACACAGAGCGGAGACAGACTTCCTCAAGAGCGGCACGCACTCAAGAACGGCACGCACTCAAGCCTCAGACTGGGGCTGGGAACATTGACAAGCAAAAGGCTCGAAAAACGGCCATTTTAAAAAGTTGTCTTCCACAACACAGTTCTCCCTTCTCCGCCTTCTTATCAGTTGCATTGGCATATGGGGTTTTATTTTTCTTCTTTTTAGGTATTTTTTTGTTGTGTGTGTGTGTGTGTGTCTGGGGATTGACCCTGCGCAGCGAGGTTTCTGGAGCGGAGAGAAATGTGTGTGTGAGAGGATTAAGTCGAGTGGTGTAGGAGATGAGACTGTACGGAGAGAAATGTGTGTGTGTGAGAGGATTAAGTCGAGTGGTTGAGGAGATGAGACTGTACGGATCTCGGGGAAGCCTGGGAACGGCCTTGGCGCTGTGGGTGGTGGGAGGTCTGAAGTCTGTCCTCGAGCCATCCTCCTGTGAGCTTTCTGTGAGAACGGGATTAGTGTGTGTGTGTTGTAGGACGGCTCAGACTGAACCCCGAGTGATGTCTGTGTGTGTGACCGCCACATTTCAAAAGGGGTTAAAGGAAGTCCTGTTTGAACCAGGGGTCCCACCCCCACCCCCTCCCCTCCCCTCCCCTCCCCTCCCCTCCACCCCCTTCTCCTTGCCATGCTTCCCCACATGGAGTGATTTAGAGGCGGGGTGTTCCGCTTTGACATGTGCCCCCAGGGAGCCCTTAACACTCTTCCCCTCGAGCCCACACCTCCTCCCAGGCAGACCCCCGAGAGAGGGGGGGATGAGAGAGAGAGAGAGAGAGAGAGAGAGAGGGTGAGAGAGAGGGAGAGGGAGAGAGAGAGGGAGAGAGAGAGAGAGGGAAAGAGAGAGTGAGAGTGAGAGAGAAAGGGAGAGAGCGAGTGAGAGAGAGAGAGAAAGGGAGAGAGTGAGTAAGAGAGAGAGAGAGAGAGAGAAAGGGAGAGAGTGAGTGAGAGAAAGAGAGAGAAAGGGAGAGTGTGAGTGAGAGAGAGAGAGAGAGAGAGAGAGAAAGGGAGAGAGCGAGTGAGAGAGAGAGAGAAAAACGGAGAGAGTGAGTGAGAGAGAGAGAGAAAGAGAGTGTGAGTGAGAGAGAGAGAGAGAGAAAGGGAGAGTGAGTGAGAGAGAGAGAGAGAAAGGGAGTGAGAGAGAGAGAGAGAAAGGGAGAGAGAGTGAGAGTGAGAGAGAGAGAGAGAAAGGGAGAGAGAGAGAGAGAGAGAGAGAGAGAGAGAGAAAGGGAGTGAGAGAGAGAGAGAAAGGGAAAGAGAGTGAGAGAGAGAGAGAGAGAAAGGGAGTGAGAGTGAGAGAGAGAGAGAAAGCCCTGGAGGTGACGAGCTCTGTGGCCTCCCGTTGTCTGTTGTCATAGCGCCCAGCACCTCCTCACCCCGAGGTCTGCTCCTTTCACAAGGGCCTTTATGGTGCTGGGGCTTCACCAGCGCACCAGTCAGACCAGAGAGCGTCTGCCCCTGCTCCTGCTCCTGCTCCTGCTGGGGGAGATTCATAGGCCTCAGCTCCAACTTCAGTCACACCCCAGGATTTTCATGATTTAAAATGGCTACAGGCGGCCGATGCCTCCTCCACAGTAGCAGCGCTGACAGGTTTAACCCCTTTCTGTTTGTGCAAATGGCCCTCCACACCCAAACTCTTCCCCCCCCGCCCTCCACACCCAAACTCTCACCCCTCCGCCCCCCGACTCTCACCCCCCCGCCACATGCTGTGGTGGGGAAGCTGCTGCTATGTTCTCACATATGCATTTGCCATTATGAGGCCTTTCTGTTTGCCTTGTCCCTCTGTGAGGAGACTTTGGGAGGAGCAGGTTGCCCCCCCACCACCTCCCCCCGTCCACCCCCCGCCCACCCCTCACCCTTCTTCTGCGAGGCAGCTGTGCCCCCGCCCCCCCGCTCCCCCCCCCTTCACCCTTCTCCTGCGGGGCAGCTGTGTTATCAGCTTCTGTTTGCCAGCCGCAGGTTACCGTGGTTCCCGAGGGAGGAGGCATTCCTTGCAGGTGTCCCCTTCCACCCTTTCGTGCAAGCCGTCTGATCCCCCTAAAGTGATTCCATATGGGGCCTCGGGGGCCCCCGGGTCCACCGCTCCTGAGCCACCCACTCACAGCAAACATAATTAACAGGTTGATCTCCTGCATGATCTGGCCATATGAAAGCAGCCACGCAGGGGTTAAGAAAACATTTTATCTGGCGGGAGGTGTAGTGTTTCCTAACTTCAGTACGGGCCCGAGAGAAACAAACGTCTGCCTACCTGTAGTGGCCCCATTACCCCCTGAATGCTGCTGCTTCAGCTTTCTATGAGACGCTGCTGGCCCGTATGAGAGTGAGTGCCCGTATGAGAGTGAGTGCCCACAACATGGTGGCATAGGCAGCCGTGCTGAAGGTTACTGAAACAACATGGTGGCATAGGCAGCCGCGCTGAAACAACATGGTGGCATAGGCAGCCGCGCTGAAACAACATGGTGGCATAGGCAGCCGTGCTGAAACAACATGGTGGCATAGGCAGCCACGCTGATGGTTGCTTACCTGAGTGTCCGTGATATGGAACATGTCAGCCCCATTACCCGCCAACCGGTTGGGGATCCTGATGTGGACGACGGACCCAGGCAGTCCACTCGGGCCGTTGTTCACAACCTACAGGAGCAGCACAAGAGCGCATCACGGCCATGATTATTATGTGGGGGGCAGGCGTGTGACAGGATATTGACAGAGTTTTTTTGACAGAGTTTTCTTTTGCTGTAACTAGCCATTCTATTGTGGGGCCCCTTTTCATGTCAGGATAATCCTGCAATTAGCTAAACAGAGTTTAAGAGAATTTCATGAGGATTAAAGTGAGTTTATGAGAACTTCATGAGGATTAAACTGAGTTTATGAGAATTTCACAGACAGTCACTGACCTATAGCCACTAATGTTCATTGAGAGGATTCTTACATGAAGAGCTAACATCAGACAGTGTAGGGGGAGAGTAACATGTTCATTGAGAGGATCTTTATGTAAAGAGCGAACATCAGACAGGGTAGGGGCGAGAGGTACCTGGAACGTGAAGTTAAGTGGCTGAAAGTTGCACTCCATATCCTCTAACTGGACGAAGCGAGACGCGTCGATGGAGTTTCCATACACAAAAGATTTGGGGGAAACCACACTGCAGACAGTGACAAAGCAAAACATCAGTCCAATGGCAGACCAAAACCTTATTCATCTGGAGGGATTTAGTTCATCTCCCACTATGTAACCTATACGCACTGCTTCCTGTGATCATGGGACAGTATTAGGGGGGGAAATGAAATCACTCAGTTCATTCATCTACTTTGAATATATATGTTTTGCTGGCGACTACCATCCTGGAAAACCGACAGCATAAAAGAATTAAAAAAATGTCCCTCATGAGCGAAGAGTCCCCCCCCCCGCCCCCCCCGTAAGCTTTCATGTCTCCTCTGTGAACATGGCGGACACCGGGGATCACATTATCAGATGCTCTGCTTCCGTCGAAGATGCAACGGAACATCAGTGTTTACACACCGGGTCCCTCGTCTCTCTGAAGTGTGTCTGTGATGAGGCACTGCAGATAAATGCTTCACTTTGACAAGTTCCTGCTTGGGAGGAAGGCGTGGGCCAACCAAACAGACGGAACCCCCCCCCCCCCCCCCCCAGAAAGCTTTTCAGTGAAACTGAATATTAACAAGCCCTTTAAGTAGCTCTGACACTGAGATCTACACGGGTCGATCTGTGTGCGAGCTATGGTTTATTTTTTCTAAGAGGACCATCCAGCTGTATTTGCCTGCAAAAAAGAGTCATGTATTTATTGAGGAGTCATTTATTTCTGGAAGAGGATGTAATTTGCTTGTCTAGTCCTTACCCGGTAATGGTGGTGTCGACCTCGTGCACCAGCGGGATGGATATCTCTAGACTGTTGTCAAAGAGTGTGCTCTCGTGCTCTGGATTTGCACTGCAACAAGCAAAAACACCGATGTTCAACCAAGGCAGCTATTCCGTGCCACAGAAGTTAGTTTAAGTGTATTCTTTCAGTCAGAAATGTCCTCCCCCTATACAGTACATCTCCTGTAAGCATGCTACCCGAGAACTATTTACCGGGTTTCAAGCGTACAGCAAAATGAAAAAGTGCTGTATACATTGTGACAATTGACAGGTAGCTTAGGATGCCGTTCGACTGGAAAAGGTATATTATATACATTCATCAGTGAAAAAGGTATATTATACATTCATCAGTGAACCCGAGCCAAGAATGCTTTAAGGCAGTCCGGTGCCAGTGGAGACGTTTTGACGGAGTGAAAGCTAGCCGTCAGCGTGTAATATAAAGTTATGAGTAAAGAAAACACATCTGGCCAGCATTACCTTTCAATCCAGACCTTTAAAAACAATGAGTGCTTATGACTAGGCTTCCTTGTTATGGCAAAACAGAGTCCATGGGTGATTTTGGAAATGTGCTCCACACATAAAATGTGTTATTATTACTATTACTGGGGAACAGAATGACCCATTCAGGTACCACTGAGACATGTCATCAGCATTGAGTCATCCTGCTGGGGAAGGGGAAGGTTATATAGACCTAATGTGGTGTTTCACATAACAAAAGATGTGGCTAAACATACCTCCTTGTGTGAACTAAAAACTGCAAGGTCTCACTTTCTCCAGAGAGGTGACTTGTGTCAAAAAGCACAGCAAGGTGATACTGGAAGAAAAAGGGAAAAAAGAAAAAGCAAATTTCAGAACAAATTGAAATGAATTTGACTGATTCTCCCGAAAAGAGGGACTTCAGTCACACTCACACTCACAGGCGCTAATAACACTTCAGATGCAGTCACACTCACACACTCACAGGCGCTAATAACACAAGATAACACAAGACTATAACAGTGAAGACTAGACATTTGAGTCTACTTGTTTCAGTATACAACAGGCCCGTCGTTACAGAGGGCATACGGAGACATTAGTCCTCATAGA
>NC_045164.1:27533480-27538480 GCF_900700415.2 Clupea harengus
GTGACTGAGGAATTCCTAAATAAACACACATCACGACACACACACACACACACACACACACACACACACATAAACACACATCACGACAAATCTTCACATGACAAATGGGAGAATGTACAAAGTTCCATGGTTAGGGGCTATTTCTGGAATGTATTTTCATAAAGTTGTTCAAATATACAACACACTGGGCCAGCACACTCAGGCCTGTGGCTCACTACAGCAGCGGACACGGACACGTGCGCACACACACTAACACATTGTCTTATTGTACACACACACACACACACACACACTCACACGCGCGTATACGCACAAATGTCTTTCAGTCCTTCTCCTTTGACAACTCCCTTTAGTAGCGAGGGAATGAGAAAACATTCAACAACACAAAACCTGGCGCACCCCGCCCCCGCCCCCGCCCCCTATCATTCCCCTTCCCCAGAAATCGAATTGAAGGAAAACATCTCGCTGAGCTAATTAAGCCTCCTCCTGTGCCTGAGCTGAATGTCTGGCTGAGAGTGAGAGTGGTGTCCTCAGGCCGGCTGGCCTGCCGCAGGGTGCGACCTTTTCAGCTCCTGAAACCAGTGTGGCTCCGCGGGCCCTCGGCGAGGAGGGCTTGGGTTGCAAGACAAACAGGGAGACGGCACTGAACACTGGCCCCAGTATCAGGCAGGAGGGGAAGCAGGAGTTCGCACACACACTGTGCAGGAACAATACACACGCGCGGGAGGAGTTCGGCGCTGACCTTCGCCGCCCGCGGCAAGGTCAAATCAACACCCCCCCGACGTCTCTCGGTGAAGGGATAATTGGGAGGGCTTCGCTCCGCATACAGTAGGGGCAAAGCATCCCCCCCGCCCCATACACACACACACACACACACACACACACACACGCACCCCAACCCGCCCCTTGTGTGTCTCCTCTCAATCGCATTCCCCTTCTAGAGACTTCCCAACACACCGCTCGGGTGGAGAGCTGTTTTAGAGGTAAGCCAATCCCACGTGTCCGCCGAGAGGATTAGCCCCTTTATAAGATTAAAAACATGTCCGTCACATCTTATTTTTTGCAAATATCGGTGTCAAAATAGCTATCAGGTTTAACGTGGAAAGGAATTTCAGCTGTAAACATTCTCTTAAGGTTATAGACCAGCAGGGCCCCTAACAGGTTCTAGAGCAGAGGGACCCATAACAGGTTCTAGAGCAGTGGGCCTCTAACAGGTTCTAGAGCAGTGGGACCCATAACAGGTTCTAGAGCAGTGGGCCTCTAACAGGTTCTAGAGCAGTGGGACCCATAACAGGTTCTAGAGCAGAGGGACCCCTAAATGACTATTTGTGTGAAACGTGTGAAGAGAAGACCTTGACTTGTGCCGTATGGATGACAGGAGAGAGAGAAGTCAAAATAAACGACTCATATGGGGAGCTGTCTGTGGCAGACATCAACACCCTGTCTGTCTGTCTGTCTGTCTGTCTGTCTGTCTGTCTCGCTCTGTCTCTCTCTCTCTCGTGCTCTTTTTCTCTGACTCTCTCTCTCTCTCTGTCTCTCTCTCTCTCTCTCTCTCTCTCTGGCCCAAGTGTGTCGATCTGAATCGCAGGGAGAGAGAGAGAGAGTCTACAGCTTTATTTATCTTTCTCTTATAGAGGGAAGTCTCTTTCCTAACCGGCCTTCTGGAGAACTAATCCCCTAAAGAAAAAAAAAAAAGAAAGAAAAAGAGAAAGAATGAAAAAAAAAAAAACAATAAGTCTCGCTCAGATACGTGCGACAATATCTGCTTGGCTCTTTAAGACTCGGCCGGGGCAAGCAGACAGACAGAGCACTAACATTCCCGGGAAATCCATTCATCCCATTAAAAAAAACATCAGGCACACATGTAGAATGGCAAGGCCACCAACACAAAAAAAGAAAGAAAAAGAAATATGGCAGAGGTCTGTGAAGGCCTTAAACGAATGGATGGGAAACGGGGGGCGATCTGCTTTTATTCACGACTACTGTCTTGGAGAGACCGCGTGTGGAGCAGAGTGTGGAGCGGTGTGATGTGGTGACGGAGGGACTGACCTAAATCAGTGCCACACACACACGTGACCACAGGGGCTGCTAGCGGAGGGTGTGTGTGTGTGTGTGTGTGTGGGTGACAGGCTGCGGAGAGACGGCCCAGCTGTTGCTAATGCTCTGGTTCCCCCCCATCCCCCCCGGGCCCTCAGTGCCTCAGTGCCCACGGCTACCTCCCGCCTACTATATGTCTCACGGAGCCTTTGATGTTATAGTGTGACAGTATTTATATATATATATGCGGTTAAAGCTCTTTCAACAGGTGCTGGGCAGGATGGGGTGGATCGAGAGTCCCTGCATGCACTCTCAGATGTTCACAAGTGCAATTCATTTCAAGGCCCAATTCATTTCACCCCCTCTGAATCTCTAGTCTGGTGTGGCAGCTTGTCTGTGCACTACAGAATGTTTTCCATGAAAGCACGGGCAAAATTACATCATATATTTGATGACACACAACAATATTTTCCTGTACAAATCAAATAAAAAAAACGTTCTTTAATCGATCGACGGAGATCAACACGTACCCGCTGCCAGAAGTTGATGTAATGGACTTCCGTGGAGAAGTTGAGGAAGATGTTGGTGTCGTAGGCGTCGTCGCCGGCGTTGGAGATGGTCAGATTGAGAGAGACGTTTCGCACTCCTCCCAGAGCCAGATGAGGCATGACGTGGGCCCTGTGGGGAAAACACAGCACATCTCAAACACGCTACATACGTCTCAAAACACGCTACATACATCTCAAACACACTACATACGTCTCAAACACGCTACATACGTCTCAAACACGCTACATACGTCTCAAACACGCTACACACGTCTCAAACACGCTACATACGTCTCAAACACACTACATACGTCTCAAACACGCTACACACGTCTCAAACACGCTACACACGTCTCAAAACACGCTACATACGTCTCAAACACGCTACATACGTCTCAAACACGCTACATACGTCTCAAACACGCTACATACATCTCAAACATGCTACATACTGTACGTCTCAAACACGCTACATACGTCTCAAACACGCTACATACATCTCAAACACGCTACACACGTCTCAAACACGCTACACACGTCTCAAACACGCTACATACGTCTCAAAACACGCTACACACGTCTCAAACACGCTACATACGTCTCAAACACGCTACATACGTCTCAAACACGCTACATATATCTCAAACACGCCACATACATCTCAAACACGCTACATACATCTCAAGCACGCTACACACAAGTTTGTCATTGTGACAGTTTGTTTGGGCAACTCTTCCTGTGTCAGGAAGAAAGCCCTTATGGCGACTAACACTTCCATCCTTTGTGCTTGACTTGCAGCAGTATATTTGTGTTGTGTGTCCTCCGCTCTCAAGTTACAGCACAGCTACACTAAACTGCTATACGTTCATAATTCTTCACATGCTACAAGCCACCACATACACACTTTACTGTAACAAACTATAAAATACCACTCTGGACCCCTATAATAATAATATAATAATAATAATAATAATAATAATTAAGACCTTTGTCAGGTTTTTATTCATCTGAAGTTGGCCTGATGTGATGTCAAGACAGTGGTGAGCACAGGGACAGAGCCCGAGTGCTGTTATGAGTTATAACGACACAGGAAGGAGACCTCTTTAAAACAAATCAGAGCGGGATAATGGAGCACCTCCGAGGAGGCAGCGGGAGCCAAACATGTGTCATGGCCCCCGCACCCCCCCCCGCCCTGCGCCCCTCGCCCCGAACAGCGCCACATGACGTCAGCGAGATCCAGCGAGCGTCTGCCAAGGCACAGGAGCGGCTGTGGTGGAGGAGGAGGAGGAGGAGGAGGAGGAGGAGGAGGAACAGACAGGAGAAGGAGGAGGAGAAGGAGGAGGAGGAGGAGGAGGAACAGACAGGAGAAGGAGGAGGAGGAGGAGGAGGAGGAGGAGGAGAAGGAGGAGGAGGAGGAGGAGGAGGAGGAGGAGGAGGAGAAGGAGAAGGAGAAGGAGGAGGAGGAGGAGGAGGAGGAGGAGGAACAGACAGGAGAAGGAGGAGGAGGAGAAGGAGGAGGAGGAGGAGGAGGAGGAACAGACAGGAGGGGCTGTGGTGGAGGAGGAGGAGGAGGAGAAGGAGGAGGAGGAGGAGGAGGAGAAGGAGAAGGAGAGGAAAGGGGATGAGAGGAGAGGAGGAGAGGAGAGGAGAGGAGGAGGAGGAGAAGGAGGAGGAGAAGGAGAAGGAGGAGGAGGAGGAGAAGGAGGAGGAGGAGGAGGAGGAGGAGGAACAGGAACAGACAGGAGGAGGAGGAGGTGGAGGAGGAAGAGGAGGAAGAGGAGGAGGAACAGGAACAGACAGGAGAAGGAGGAGGAGGAGGAGGAGGAACAGACAGGAGGAGGAGGAGGAAGAGGAGGAGGAGGAGGAACAGGAACAGACAGGAGACTGCTACTTACCCAGACAGCAGCAGTTTCCCATGGAGTCTCAGGTCGGCGGCGCAGTCCTCCGACAGACAGTTCTTCTCAAACCACGTCTGGAGGAGAGAACAGGATGTTTACACAGCGCTTCATGAGAGTCCCCCGAGACCGGGGGGAAGTGAGACAACACGGCAGGGTGGGGTGGGACCTGAGACAATAGACTGGACCCTCTGCCCTGCCCTTATCGTCGGGCACTGGACCCTCTGCCCTGCCCTTATCGTCGGGCACTGGACCCTCTGCCCTGCCCTTATCGTCGGGCACTGGACCCTCTGCCCTGCCCGACGATAAGAGCAGGGCAGTTTCGGGCTGTTTAACTTCTTAACTCTGTGGTGCTGGAACACCACCACCCGCACTCTGATGTGGGCGTTCCGCTACGCTGCCGAGGATCTTCAAGGGACTCAAGATATCAGTTCCTTCTCCTCTCAAGGCTCCAAACGTCTCGGCCCCGTTCAGCCCTGGGGGGGGGGGGGGCGTGATTGAGCGATTCTGGAATAAATGA
>NC_045164.1:27543480-27546090 GCF_900700415.2 Clupea harengus
GGGCTTTTATCGGCAGCGTGTGAGCTGTGGCAGGATGCCGTTTCTCTCCCGCAGAGCAGCTGACTACAGAACGGCCAGATCCGGTTGGGATCCGGCTGGGATCCGGCTGAGATCCGGTTGGGATCCCGTTGAGATCCGGCTGAGATCCAGCCCGGTTCAGTGTCGGTTCCATCATGAAGTCAGCTGCTCTCAGGACAGTGCCCTTCTGGTGAGACAAACGGACTCTTCCAGAACAAAGAAAATAACTGCACAACCCAGCAGAGCATCAAAATCCATGACGAGAACGAGAAAAAGAAGGAAAGTATAACAAGATTCAAAAGAAAAACAGTGTCCATCCCTGGGAGCCTCTCTAAAGTTTGAATAAATCCATTAGCACCTGACGGCTAGCACCTGACGGCTAGCTAGAGATGCATAAGAGCGTGGGGGACGGCTTAATCACTTGATGAATGTCTTCATCTCCCAAAGACACATCCAAGACTCTGACCTCACAGAGAATGGCACTATCAGCAGAAAGCTGGCGCGCAAGTAAGAACACAGAACAGACAGAACTGATTAATCTTCTCGTGAGACCAGAACCAGCTTTCAGAGGAGAAAGAGTGCGAGAGAAATGAATCAGCCTTTTAATGATCAATGTATGCGCCGCGCGTTCAAAAATAGCCCTGCTTTCTCATTGGTTCCTTTCCACTCCCTACGGTGAAGAGAATCAGAAGGTGGTGATGTAATGAGCTGGTTTGAGTTTGTACGTTTTGTGATTAGTCCCTTCCCCTCCCAGACAGACCCTTCTTCTTTATTGCACCAACTGTATCCCTTCAGTGACGCACACACACATAAACACACACACACACACACACACACACACACACACACACCCACACACACACACATACACACAAACAAGCCAAAACGCTTCAAACTCGGAACCCAGCTTTCATCTCACGCACTTGTTTGCATATCTGGAAAACAAGATGGCAGTCTCCCAACACCTCTCTCTCTCTCTCTCTGTCTTCCCCGCTCTCTGTCTTCCCCGCTCTCCCCGCCCCCCCGCCCTCTCACAGTGTGCCCGGGGGTGGGGGAGATGAGGTCAGCTCATGAGGACTGCCTCACGCTTGGAAGGGCGACCCTTAGCAGCGCACTAGAACACTCTTCTCACAGAGATACACCCGTGTGTGCACACACACACACACACACACACACACACACATACACACAGAGTGACTCAGTGTCACTGATTCAAGGGCTATTAAATGTACTGAGCTCACAGAGATACACCCGTGTGTACATACACATGTACACACACACACACACACACACACACACACACACACACACACACACACACACACACACACACACACACACTCACACACACAGGCACACGCACACACACGCACACTTCCACACACACACACGCACTCACAAACACAGGCACCCACTCACACTCACACACACAGGCACACACACACACACAAAACTTAAGAGTTGGACATGGGAAATGCGTTCAACAAACTCCAATCACTATTAAGAGTGTGTGTGTGCAAGTTAGTATTTCCATATATGGGCAACAAATGCTTGGTTTGGAGCCCTAATATGTGTCAGTGTGGCTCAGTATGTTGGAGCGTGTGTGTGAGAGTGTGTGTGTGTGTGTGTGTGTGTGTGTGTGTGTGTGTGTGTGTGTATGTGTGTGTGTGTGTGTGTGTGTGTGTGTGTCTGTGTGTGTGTGTGTGTGTGTGTGTGTGTGTCTGTGTGTGTGTGTGTGTGTGTGTGTCTGTGTGTGTGTGTGTGTGTGTGTGTCTGTGTGTGTGTGTGTGTATATGTCTGTTCACAAGCTCTGAGTACATTCTTTCACTATGGTTCACAGTATATTGACTCATAATAGCTAAAACAATGGATCAAATAGAGCAATTACCTCCACAAAATCAGTTGGAATCCAGGATTTCAAATTAAAATGTTTCACAAAAAGAAAACACAGCCACGATGAAACACCATGACTCAGGGATGTGCTGCACTGCTGTGGTCAACTGAGAACCTGCGGATTCTGTGGTTTGAAATTATGACCACTGGATCTCCACTTCTTGACAACAGGACTAAAGACATATCACACCTACATATAGCACACACACACACACACACACACACTCATCATATACTACACCTGACACCTACATATAGGCCCCATCATATACTACACACCTACATATAGACCCCATCATATACTACACCTGACACGGTCATACTGGAACCAGCTGGTGCCCTGGTCTGAGTCACTCTACACTAATAGGTTAACTCTAAACTAATAGATTAACTCTAAACTAAAAGGTTAACTCTTAACTAATAGGTTAACTCTAAACTAATAGATTAACTCTACACTAATAGATTAACTCTAAACTAAAAGGTTAACTCTACACTAATAGGTTAACTCTAAACTAATAGGTTAACTCTAAACTAATAGATTAACTCTAAACTAATAGGTTAACTCTTAACTAAAAGGTTAACTCTTAACTAACAGATTAACTCTAAACTAATAGATTAACTCTAAACTAATAGGTTAACTCTACACTAATAGGTTAACTCTAAACTAATAGATTAACTCTAAACTAAAAGGTTAACTCT
>NC_045164.1:27546554-27549054 GCF_900700415.2 Clupea harengus
TAGGACTAGTACCCGATACCACAGAAAGGAATCCTGTCTGCCCGCCTGCTTGCCTCTCTATCAATACATTCACTACGGTCTTACCATATATCAGCTGCTTCTGCCGTGTCTTGCTTTGGTGGTGTTTTGACTGCCACATGCTCAGCTCTTGAAGTGCTGATGTTTTCTGTTATATTATGCCCACCGGACTTTTCTTTCCCGTAGTTTCTAAGGGATAGGGTTTAGCCTACATACGGTGTAGCAAAGGCAAACTACATCAAATTATAATTGTTGTTATGGTTAAGACGGATAACCAGCTGTTATCAATTATGCTAATCATAGAACCTGGAACCTGGAACTTTCATGGGACTAGTGAGCGAGGTGAATTATCTCACAATTAGAACGTAAGTGTTTTAGCAAAATTGTGGAAGAAATAAAACACTGTTAAAGTAGCTTTTAGTGACTTTAAGTGTGTCCTTCAGGCAAATTGTTCAAAGGAAATGAAAGCAAAATTATGTGACTGAAAATGTATTGCGAGACAGCCCTCCGCTCACCACTCTACCTGGCTTTTGAAGAGGGAAAGTTTTGGTAGCCGTTTTGCCATGTTGCCCATCAGCAGGTGGATGTCCACCGAACCCTGGGAAGTAGTGGCTCCCTGTATAGTAAGCCATGTGTTGGCCATTTCTCTTCCAGCCTTCTCTAAAAGGTTAAGAACTGAACATAACATATTTCTCTCGTATCTCGATCCTTTCATAAATAATATCACAATATGCGGCTGTGTCTGTACATTTGAATGATGTTTGGATTGTGATCCTGGAGGCCTGTTAGTCCAAGTTAATAGCTAGGGGAGGTGAGCTCATTCAAAGACTAGATAGGATAGGATGGGAATAAGGTAGTTGCTAAAATGTTCATAAAAATGAGATGTGTAGCCGTGCAGAGTGACTATCCTACACCAGTGTTCTGATGAGGGCCTGAATGAGCTTTTGCTCACAGACGAGAAATAGATAGTACCTGGTGTTCCGATGTCTTCACAGAATGGTTATGTGGAGGAAAAGAGCCATTTATGAGGTAACTGTAGACCACACCATCTAATTTCAGAAGGGCAAGTTTTTTTGTTTTGCTAAATGTCGTTCAATCCAAATATCTAATTTTAGACAACTTCAGTGTAGCGTTAGTGCTGTGGAGTCCCAACACTTCTTGGCTGGGGTAAGGCAGTGTCACTGAACATAAATCAGTGAAAGAAGTGTTCTCTCAATCTCTAGCTCAACTGGCCAGTTATGCAATGATTGTAACACTTTTGGTTCAGAGATCTGTCATGGCCGGCAAGGGAAGGCAATATTTCCAGGCGTATCGGCATGCATCCTTTGATAACAGAATTCCGGCATAAGAATTGCAGGAATTTCCTCCCAGTCCCAGTTGGGTAAGCTTTCTGAAGCCTTTCAAGAACTCCCAGAGGAATGTCAGTCCGTGACTCACACTCTTCCACCTGTGGTCGAAAGTGGAAGTGTTGTAATAAAAACATATCTACAGTAGAGAATTTCTTTTAGGCTTTGCATCTGTAAGAAAGCTAGAAAGTACTGTTTTTGTGTTGTTCTTTTTTTGGGGGGGGTGCTTTGGCTAATGCAGAACAAATGAATCCATTCGGTAATCTAGAGGTAGTTTATGCTGGGTCACTAGTGCGTGATTGTGGTGTTCCCAGTTTCCTTCTCTGTGCAGTCTCTATGCAAGTTGAAATTTAGAATTAGTGTTTTAATGAATTCTCAAAATATGTCAGTATAATCTGAGTTGTGTAGACGAGCACCATCCCGCAGCGGACTCGAACTCGCAGCCTTGGGCATGGGTGGCGGGCAGCCTTTGGCATGGGTGGCGGGCAGCCTTGGGCATGGGTGGCGGGCAGCCTTGGGCATGGGTGGCGGGCGTGCTGGCAAGGGGGCTAAACCCCACCGTGGCTACTGATGTATGTTTATAAAACGGCTCATGCTTTTGAGTATATGAGAGGAACTCATGCCCGCTTCTTCCCAAACAGCCCTCTATGACGCCAGCCTGTTCTCCTCGCACCCTGGACGCCCCGTACACCTGGACCGACAGCCGCGCTCCCCAAGGCCAAGCACAGGCCCGGAGCCCCTCATCGCCCCGGAGCCCCTCATCGTCCCGGCCCGAGCTGCTAACGTCCACCTGAGCCCCGAGGAGATCAGGAAGCTGCGCTTCAAACCCACGGTGGGCTCCGTCAACCTCTCCGAGGGCATGGAGGTGAAGTTGAACTGCTCCATCGACGTCAGCGACTCCGTCAAGCAGGACCTGGCCATCCTGTGGATGAAGAATGGCCAGGAGCTGCACGGCAGCATACAGACAGACCTCTTCAGCGGGGGCAGGGTCAGCCTGCTTTCTACATTGAGGTAAGAACTTCATCATCATCATTGTTTATTCAGGGAGAATTGACTGAGCACAGGGCTCTTTTGCAGCAATGCCCTGATTGAGGCTACATAATACATACAACAATAAATAAACAAACCTTAACAAA
>NC_045164.1:27554054-27586554 GCF_900700415.2 Clupea harengus
CAGTGTGAGGTTCTGTGTTGTGTTGTATTGAACCAGTGTGAGGTTCTGTGTTGTGTTGTATTGAACCAGTGTGAGGTTCTGTAGTGTGTTGTATTGTAATTCTGACAGATCTACACTGTGCTAACTAAGATAAAAGGGGGAAATGTGTTCGCTGCACAATAACTCCCTGATCTCTGTGTTCGCTGCACAATAACTCCCTGATCTCTGTGATCACGTAATAACTCCACCCTTGAATGAAGCACAGATTCCGATCATCAGTGTGGAGTTGGGAGTGTATCAGACGTTCCCAATGTTTCTGTTTCCGTAACCTCTGCCCGAGAGAGATGAACCAGAGGAACAATACATCGGAGGAATGTTCGCAGGCGTTCGATTCCCAGAAAGCACAGATACTGCTGAATAGTATATCCACTCTTTTGGATGACTGCCTGGACTAAAGGAATTCAAGATTAACTGGAATAGTTCTTCAGTATTGCCAATATGGCTGGAGTCTGAGTTTAAATGGTTAAGTACTAAGAAAGGTGATCACTTGTATAAGCTTCTGTAAGCATTTCTTGTTTATGTGGGAGATATTCATTTCCTCTAAAAGTTCTTTTCTTTTTTTTTTACCTTCGGAGTGGGGGATTTTACCGTGTGTGTGTGTGTGTGTGTGGTGTCACCCTCTTGTTATGTACTGTAGGGTAACCACCCTGACCGCTCCCCTCTGCTGGGATGTTGCTGAACCTTGCCCCACTGTCCATACAGAAAGGGCCTCTTATGTCAACATATGAAGCGCAGGCCGCTAGTTTACCCCTCCATACAGAAACGCCGCTTATGTCATCATATGAAGTGTGTGTGATACTGAAGTGTGTGTGTGTGTGTGTGTGATACTGAAGTGTGTGTGATACATATGAGGCTCAGCCCGCTAGTTTACCCCTCCATACAGAAACGCCTCTTATGTCATCATATGAAGTGTGTGTGTGTGTGATACTGAAGTGTGTGTGTGTGTGATGCATATGAGGCTCAGCCCGCTAGCGTACCCCTCCATACAGAAACCCCTCTTATGTCATCATATGAAGCTCAGGCCGTTAGCTTCTGTGTGTTGAAGGGGAGGATCTAGACATACGCACACAGGAAATCCAACCCCAATCTTACTCCGTTTATTTTATATTACAAGAGATTTACTAATGGCTTCTCTGTGTATGTGGTTTGTTATGGCCTTGAAGTGAGAGTGTGGAGTTAGCTGCTCATGTTGTTTACTTGAATGCACTCTCTCTGTCTGTCATCTCTTGTGAGAGTAATTCAGTTGTCTGACTCGTGCTCACACTGGATAACCCCCTCTCTGCCCTTTCAAACTAATCGCCAACCTAGACAGGATCTGTTTGACCCGTGTCATTAAATCCTGTTTTTCAGGGAAACCGTATGACACGACACTTTACGAAAATAAACTTCAACTTTTGAATAAAGTTATTGTTGGTGTTAGACTGTGGTATCTACAGATAGGTTGCTTTGCGAGTAGGTTGTAGACGCCATGTCAGCCCAGATCTTTGAACTGGTCTTCAGACACACAGAGGAGCGATCTGACCCAGTGTCATTTGGAGCAGCATGAGCCCCAGAGTAGTCTCAGAGCAGAGCAGAGCAAGCTGCGATGTTATTGGTCATCTCCTGGGCACAGCAGAGCAAGCTGAGATGTTATTGGTCATCTCCTGGGCACAGCAGAGCAAGCTGCGATGTTATTGGTCATCTCCTGGGCACAGCCGAGCAAGCTGAGGTTTGATTGGTTGTCTCCTGGGCACAGCAGAGCAAGCTGAGGTTTGATTGGTTGTCTCCTGGGCACAGCAGAGCAAGCTGCGATGTTATTGGTCATCTCCTGGGCACAGCAGAGCAAGCTGAGATGTGATTGGTCATCTCCTGGGCCCAGCAGAGCAAGCTGAGATGTTATTGGTCATCTCCTGGGCACAGCAGAGCAAGCTGAGATGTGATTGGTCATCTCCTGGGCACAGCAGAGCAAGCTGAGATGTTATTGGTCATCTCCTGGGCCCAGCAGAGCAAGCTGAGATGTGATTGGTCATCTCCTGGGTCTAGCAGAGCAAGCTGAGATGTGATTGGTCATCTCCTGGGCCCAGCAGAGCAAGCTGAGATGTTATTGGTCATCTCCTGGGCCCAGCAGAGCAAGCTGAGATGTGATTGGTCATCTCCTGGGCACAGCCGAGCAAGCTGAGATGTTATTGGTCATCTCCTGGGCACAGCAGAGCAAGCTGAGATGTGATTGGTCATCTCCTGGGCACAGCAGAGCAAGCTGAGATGTGATTGGTCATCTCCTGGGCCCAGCCGAGCAAGCTGAGATGTTATTGGTCATCTCCTGGGCACAGCAGAGCAAGCTGCGATGTTATTGGTCATCTCCTGGGTCTAGCAGAGCAAGCTGAGATGTTATTGGTCATCTCCTGGGTCTAGCAGAGCAAGCTGAGATGTGATTGGTCATCTCCTGGGTCTAGCAGAGCAAGCTGAGATGTTGATTGGTCATCTCCTGGGCACAGCAGAGCAAGCTGAGATGTGATTGGTCATCTCCTGGGCACAGCAGAGCAAGCTGAGATGTTATTGGTCATCTCCTGGGCACAGCAGAGCAAGCTGAGATGTTATTGGTCATCTCCTGGGCACAGCAGAGCAAGCTGAGATGTGATTGGTCATCTCCTGGGCACAGCAGAGCAAGCTGAGATGTTATTGGTCATCTCCTGGGCACAGCAGAGCAAGCTGAGATGTTATTGGTCATCTCCTGGGCACATCAGAACAAGCTGAGATGTGATTGGTCATCTCCTGGGCCCAGCAGAGCAAGCTGAGATGTTATTGGTCATCTCCTGGGCCCAGCAGAGCAAGCTGAGATGTTATTGGTCATCTCCTGGGCCCAGCAGAGCAAGCTGAGATGTTATTGGTCATCTCCTGGGCACAGCAGAGCAAGCTGAGATGTGATTGGTCATCTCCTGGGCACAGCAGAGCAAGCTGAGATGTTATTGGTCATCTCCTCGTCTTTCGCTTCTCCTTTTTGAATTTTATATATATTTTTTTTAAGTTTGTATTTATTAAACCCCTTACTTGCTTTTGTAGTCACATGTTTAAACTGTGAGGACAGTGAACTAGCATGAGGGGCAGTATCTTTTGTTTGGTTAAAGATGGCCTCAACTAAAGTTCTGAATGAAGTGAAAGTGGAGTAGGAAGGAAAGTGAATGCCCTTTTTGTGTCACTTTTGTCCCTTTTTCCTTTCAGGGTGAGTCCCATACGGGCTTAATGAGTTGGAAGCTGAGTAGGGCCACTGAAAATCAGGCATTTTGTTTTCCTCCTCGCCGAGAGAGAGTCAGCCAGTCGGGGAACGTTTGTTTTTGTGGAGGCGTTCCGATTTCTCTGGCGCTCCTTCTGCAGGAGGTTCAGCACGTGTCGTCCTTCAGCTGTAACTGGAGGCTTGTTTACGATGCGGTGGAGCAGCTTTTCTGCCTGCTGGATGTGTTTCGTGTAGTTAAAAATGCATTTATGCTGTGGCTGGGATGGCCAGAGTCACTGATCTTACTGAAAGGCTGATCTTACTGTGTAGGATGTGTGTGTGTGTGTGTGTGTGTGGCTATTTTCAGTAAATGCCCTGTATGATCAAGCAGTTGGTCAAACTACCGCAATTGCTTATTTCAAGCTCCTCGCTGTGCTCCACGCTGTGAACTCTCCTCTGTTGTCTCTGGCTGGAGAGGCTGCCCCCCCCCCCCCCCCCCCCCCCCCCGCTCCCCCATCTCCCCTCTGACCCTCAGCAACTGGACTTGTTTGGCATGTAGATTTGTGCACAAGCTCCACCATCACGACAACAACAACAACAAATAGCTTCCTGTCAGGTTTACTCGTCTCGGCGTCAGAAGAAGCGTGCCCTTTGTGGAGAGAGGGAGCGCGTCGAGCACGGGCGGGAGTGGGAAAAAAAAGAAAATCAAACCACACAAAAGGGATATTATTGGGCTGTGCCATGTGCCAGGGGAGTGGTTTGGTGGAGCCGGCTGTGTTGACGTGGGGCACATGGGGGGGGGGGGGGGGGGGGAAAGGGGGGGGGGGGTAAAGGGGTGGCCTTCTGGAGGAAGCGGGGAGTGGGAGTACTCGAGAGCCACTGAAAGCCTGCTACTGTGTGGCGGGGTAAACAGCAGTGGCTGGATGAACTTCATATCTTTGCTCCATCCAGCCGTTTAACTGTGTTTCTCAGCTTTGTGTATCGGTGACCTGACCAGTAGGCCATCAGTTTCAACCAAAGATGGTCAACCTCGCATTTAATACTGATGTGCACAGCTGGACCAAAGATGGTTAACCTCGCATTTAATACTGATGTGCACAGCTGGACCAAGTGTTGCCACTTCCTGTGTTCCTTTTGAGATGAGTCACCAGGACGGGCAGACATGACAAGCCACTGAACCTCTGCTGACATTTTTCTCCTTCCTCTTTTGTGCATATAGAAACAATGTTATTCAGGGTTTTTCCTGGGTCAAAATGGGTCTTCGGTGCTCCAAAAAAAAATGTGCGCGCAGTCTGTGTTACCATGTCACCTGGTAGCTTACATTTTACCATTTCATAAATAATGAGGATATGCTTCAGGAAATCATTTTGCTTCCACTTTAGATTCAAATAGATTGACAATAGTCCAAGCCCCATGGTGCTATCATGTATGGTTCAAAGATTATTAAGGTTTACCTCTTTACATATATATGCAAACTACTGAAATGTATATCAATAGAATCTAGAACTAACCAGTGGTCAGAAATGGAACACACAAATTATGAAAATCAAGTTAATCTATTATTACTATTCATTTTTATTATACAAACCTACATACCATTATTTTTGTTTTTATTATTAAAACTGTCCACAAATATGTTTAATAGTGTGTTTAACTTCTATTGGCCCACCAATGGAGGCTGCGTTGGAAATCAAACTTTTGTCAGCATTTTGAGTGGACATTTCATTTGCATTTGTACAGGTGTATTCGTGCACGTCGGGCTGGCCCTCGCAGCGGAACGACAGTTTACAACCGCACCGGTTTATCAATGATAATATTAATTCGAGATGCAACACTAATATATCCGCTCTCCTCCGAACGAGCTGAGCTTTCATTGATAAACCAATGCGGTTGTCTGCCTCTCCCGAGGACCCGCGGTCTACTGGTACTCGTTCAAATGGGTAAACAAATCAAATAATAGCCTACACCTGTGTAGGTCCTCAACATAGCAGATATTGTAATACATTGAAAGCCATGAATACTGAAAATGGAATGTTATGCTCAAAATCACCGCCGACTGATGAAGTCAGGATGCATACGCAAGTTGAGTGATTGGCAGCTGGCCGCTCTGTCCATTCGCGCACCTCACAGTTGCGTATTGTTCAGACAAGAAGACACGCTTATCAACTCGATTACTATTGATCAAAACAGAACGAGGTTTCGGCTGTAGCCTATACTTGAAACATACTATTGAGACCATATTCGAACATGCATTGCACGCGTGATGAAGGCACATCCCACCACCTGAGTGAAATAATTCATATCTATAAATAACAACTCACCTTTATTTTTTTAACCAGATTTGTAAACAGGTCGCGATCAATATTTTGCAGTACAATAGGCTACCTTGGTTAAAAATCGAATTACGGTAGATGCATGCTAGCATTGCGCTAAATAATTAGACAGCTAACATTAATTAGTGGTGTTAACATAAAGTCAATTATTGTATATGGCATTAATATTATTCTAAAACACCTTCACTAGTTGTTTTAACCAGATTTGTAAGCAGGTTGTAAACAACATTTTTGAAGTGCCTTGGTTTAAAACCGCTTAAAGCTAGCTACATTAAGTTGCTTGCTCAAATCTCAAATTCAAACCAACGTATTCTCTAAACTGGCAAGCTTGGAGCAGCCTCTTTTCAATGATTGGCTCAGGGGGTGGGAGGTGGGACAAGCTGCTGCCTTGAAATCGACGGTGAGGGCTCAAAACACCATTAAGCTGAATTGCGCCATGAATGAGAGCTTTTTTTTATTTATTTTTTATCGCGGACTTTTTTTGGTGCCTTAGGCGCTCGGGATTTGTTGTAGGCGCTCGGGAAAACGGCTTAGGCGCGCGCCCAAATTTTCTCTATGCAGGAAAAACCCTGGTTATTCATCTGGCCTCAAAGTAGATATTAAGTCTATCATGTTAAATGGAGTCTGACCTGTTTGATAATGGCTTGTTTGTGATGGTTAGTGTGTTTTGCTGCCACTGGAATGAATGCCTCAGTTAAGGCCAACGGTATTGATGTTTTATCGGTTTATTTCGTAGGTGTAGACAAGCCAACCCAATACAGCTGTGAAGCGCATAACTCAAGAGGTCTTGCCTTGTCCAGAGAGGCACACATTAACATCAAAGGTAAAATGGACGTTGCTACTCACGTGTTACTACTGGGTGAAACGTGAACTACTTATAACCTCTGAACAGTGGCATTAGAAGGCATATTTCATTCATATTTAATATTTGAACATGACCTAACATAACCTAATGTGTTCTCTCTAACCTCAAAGGTCTCCCAGAGCGCATCACGGGCCTGGCTGTGACGGAGCAGAGCTCCAATAGGCTGACCCTGAGCTGGACGCCGGGACACGATGGCTTCTCTCCCCTCTCCCACTGCTCCATCACGGTAAAGACACAGACATGTCTCTCTCTCCCACTGTTCCATCACGGTAAAGACACACACATGTCTCCCCTCTCCCATCTCGGTAAAGACACACACATGTCTGCTCTCTCCCACTCCTCCATCTCGGTAAAGACACACACATGTCTGTTCTCTCCCCTCTCCCACTCCTCCATCACGGTAAAGACACACACATGTCTCCCCTCTCCCACTGTTCCATCACGGTAAAGACACACACATGTCTCCCCTCTCCCTCTGTCCCATCACGTTAAAGACACAGACATGTCTCCCCTCTCCCACTGTCCCATCACGTTAAAGACACACACATGTCTCCCCTCTCCCTCTGTCCCATCACGGTAAAGACACACACATGTCTCCCCTCTCCCTCTGTCCCATCACGTTAAAGACACACACATGTCTCCCCTCTCCCACTGTTCCATCACGGTAAAGACACACACATGTCTGTTCTCTCCCACTCCTCCATCTCGGTAAAGCCACACACATCATGTCTATTCTCTCCCACTCCTCCATCACGGTAAAGACACACACATGCCTGCTCTCAAGGGCTCCAGTGCGAGTTACAAGTTCTCTTCTCTTCTGTGTGACCGCTGTGAAATGAAGATTCAAAATGGTCGAGTCATCAGTTGAAACCCCATTAAATACTAACAATCAAGTAAAAGATGATTAGCTTGATTATCTGATGATTTATCTTTGCACATCTGAACTATTATTAATAGAACTTCCCTTTAGCACGTGTTAAACCAATTATTCAGATGTGATTAATGAAGGATTATTTGTATGCATGTCATGTGTTTTAGGGTAGGTTGTCATTACGTTTGTGCACTATCTAGATAGTCAGTTGACCAACTTGGGACTATACCAGTTCTGAAAGGCCTCAAGTACCCTGAAGGTCTCCTAGTGATGTCTCCTCCTCTTGACCCTTGACCCTAGTGATGTCTCCTCCTCTTGACCCTTGACCCTAGTGATGTCTCCTCCCCTTGACCCTAGTGATGTCTCCTCCTCTTGACCCTAGTGATGTCTCCTCCTCTTGACCCTTGACCCTAGTGATGTCTCCTCCTCTTGACCCTTGACCCTAGTGATGTCTCCTCCTCTTGACCCTTGACCCTAGTGATGTCTCCTCTTGACCCTTGACCCTAGTGATGTCACCTCTTGACCCTAGTGATGTCTCCTCCCCTTGCCCCTTGCCCCCGTCAGGTGCGTGAGCTCAGCAGAAAGGAGGGCAACCCCACCCGCGTGATCAACGCCCCCGTGCCCCCCTTCCAGTACGACGTGACTGGCCTGAGAGCCATGACCCCGTACAACATGAGCGTGTCCTGCGGCAACGAGGTGGGCCACTCCCCGCCCAGCGCCTGGACCAGGACCAGGACTCCAGAGGGAGGTGGGTCACCTGCACTGGGATCTCCTCCACAGCGTCTCCATTCTGTCTGTCTCTTAAGCAGTTACCAACAGAGATCCACACTGTCTGTCTGTCTCTTAAGCAGTTACCAACAGAGATCCACACTGTCTGTCTGTCTCTTAAGCAGTTACCAACAGAGATCCACACTGTCTGTCTGTCTCTTAAGCAGTTACCAACAGAGATCCACACTGCACTGTAGAAATGAGTAGTAAGCTATCTGGTGAGCTATCTAGTGAGGCGTCAGTGAGCTATCTAGTGAGCTATCTAGTGAGGCGTCAGTGAGCTATCTAGTGAGCTATCTAATGAGGCGTCAGTGAGCTATCTAATGAGGCGTCAGTGAGCTATCTAGTGAGGCGTCAGTGAGCTATCTAGTGAGGCGTCAGTGAGTTATCTAGTGAGGCGTCAGTGAGCTATCTAGTGAGCTATCTGGTGAGGCATCAGTGAGCTATCTAGTGAGCTCTCTAGTGAGCTCTCTAGTGAGCTATCTAGTGAGGCGTCAGTGAGCTCTCTAGTGAGGCACCAGTGAGCTATCTAGTGAGCTATCTAGTGAGCTATCTAGTGAGCTATCTAGTGAGGCACCAGTGAGCTATCTAGTGAGCTATCTAGTGAGCTATCTAGTGAGCTATCTAGTGAGCGATCTAGTGAGCTATCTAGTGAGCGATCTAGTGAGCTATCTAGTGAGGCATCAGTGAGCTCTCTGGCGAGTTATCGTAGTAATGACTATCTATGCCAACTTGTGTTTACGGTTAGTACAGCATGCCCACGTGGGATATTACAGACATGCAGCGATGAGGAGAGCTGAAAGAGATCAGTCGTGAGCAGCATGCATGAGTGCATCACCTCTTGATTTCTGTGAATATTCAGAACCATCTTTTAAAGCCTCACAAATCAGACTGCGGAGGGGAAATGGCACACAAACTGCCAGGAGGTTCCCGTATGGAAATAATTGGTCACATCCCCTTCGTAGTTCGCTTTCCTCTGTCTTTGAATGGCGGCAGGGGTGGACTCCAGCGGCTGTGTGTTGTTCTTGTGGGGTGTGGCTGCTCAGGATTTCCTCCATATTCCTAGAGGCAGGGAACTTATTTTTGGAGGTTGATTGTATGGTCAAGGCATGTTCCCTTGCTGTACACAGTGCAAGGCAGTGTTTTATCAGGGCTGTCAAACTGAGGGTGAAATATATATATATATATGTATGTATATATATATGTATGTATGTGTGTATATATATATATATATATATATATATATATATATATATATATATATATATTTACATACACATAGATATTTCACCCTCATATATATATATATATATATATATATATATATATATATATACATATATATTTCACCCTCATATATATATATATATATATATATGTGTCGATATATATATATATTATATATAATTGGCTTTAGCATAGATTGGCAAATGTAAAAGCTGAGGTTTGAGCTAATTACGTTGTGTTAAATCTGCACTCTTAATCCCAGCAAGATATCATGGATGTCTGTGTGTGTGAAGTAACAAGCAATTACGGTGGAGAAAATCAGTGTGTGTTTTTTTACTCCAGCAGAATCTCCTCTCTGCTGTGTAACTGCATGTGTTGGTTTAAGGTTGTCATCCCATCCTGTTTTTGACCTTGGCAGTGCCCTCCGAGCCTCCGCGGAACGTGTCTGTGCTGCTCAACGAGTCAGTGTTGGTCATCCACTGGGCACCGCCGCCCACAGACAAGATCAACGGGGTCCTGAAGGGCTACGACGTCATCATCAAGCATGGCGTGAACAGCACACACATGAACAAGGTGAGTGTCGTATGGAAGTGTGTGTGTGTGTGTGTGTGTGTGTGTGTGTGTGTGTGTGTGTGTGTGTGTGTGTGTGTGTGTGTGTGTGTGTGTGTGTGTGTGTGTGTGTGTGTGTGTGTGTGTCAGTCATGTCCGTGCCTTTCTGGAATAACACAAGATGGACGCCAAGATGGAAAGCATGTCTTGAAAGTGCTGCACTTAAGTTCCCCAGTTTGTCAGACTTTCATTTGGGAGTAGCCATAGACATGTAGCAAATTGGCTGCGCTCCATTTTGACATCATTTTAGGTTTATTATACTCCCAGCAAAAGCATCTGTGTATGAGAGGGAGAGAAAGATATTGCATTAAACAAACTAGAGCTCACCTGGCTTTAACCTTGAGGAAGCTTGCGGAGAGGATGGAGTTAAAAGGGGATTGTTTTGAGCTTCACTCTACCTCTGAACTACAAGGAAAAACAAATCAGTTTCATGTTCTCTTTTTGTGATGGGAAATTAAGGTGGGGTGGTTTCAGAATAACAAACTTTCTTGGTGTTGTATGCTTTTCAGATGTTCTTCAGTTACTTCGCATTTGTTGTCAGCTGTTTATGTTGTTCGTATAAACGGTTTCAGATCATCTTAACCGTTTCACAGTAAATGGGGAATTTTCCAGCCATCTAGAAGTGAGATAAAGGCTTTCATATGTATGGTGTGTTAAATCATGGTCACAGATAATCTCTCAGATCTGTTCATGGTTTTGCACAGACAATATAAATAATAATCCCTATAGCCATGAAGAAATAATTAACCTCTGAAATGTTCATATATTTCAGCTATAGTGTCATCATTTCAGATACTTTGGGCTGTTATATATCAAGCAGAAGTGGTCAGAAACGGCTGGAGTTGGTTTCAGCCATGTCTTGCATCTCTTTCAAAATGATATCAAGTCCTTTTTACGTGACCAATCATATCTAAAGGAAGTCTTTATAAAACTTTTATAAATCAAATGTGGAAGTTCAAGTGCAAGAGATGACAGACAGTGGAAATGATATTCAGTGCATCAGTGTAGTGGTTGGATATCTGTGCTGATGACTGCTGACCAATAAGAGGAAACCTGCTCGGATGAAAAGATGTCAGAGAGACAGGGAGTCATAGTCCTGCCCTTTGTGTTGTGTTGTATTGTATTGTGTTGTGTTGCATTGGACTTGTATTGTGTCATAAAGGCCAGTGCCGGAGTTCTGTCATGTGAGTGTCCTTTGTCACATCCCATGGCTGGGTACTCCGCTCCGTACAATGGTCAACTTCCTGCCATTCCTGCTGACGTCGGCCTTACAGGAAACTGACTGAAAGAAAAAAAAAAATATTGTTCTCTCATCGTCTGTCCAGCTTGTATTCATTAGTCATCGTCCATTCTAAAGGACACTACAAAAGACTTACACACACACACACACACACACACACACGTGTGCTCCCTATCCATTACTACCAGTAATCTATAACAGTGATTCACACACAGCACCCCCTTAAACGTCAGGAGTGACTGGAAGTGTGTGAAACCACTGTGCCCCCCTCCCTCTCTGTGCCCTCCCCCCCCCCCTCTCTCTGTCTGCCTGCAGTCACCTGTTTGGTTCCTTCATGAGCTCTGGACGTGGATGTGCGTGGCCGGGGTCCACCAGCTGCTCCTCCAGTCACCAGACACTGGCTCATTTAACGCTGGCTTACAGTTTAAAGCTTTTGGAATGTTGTTTTTGTGCTTCAACAGAAGTTTAGATTACATTATCTGAACGTCTTCTTTAAATGGAAATGATAACCATGATTTATGAAAACCATCATGCTAATCTTCCAGAGCAGGTGTTATTGGTTCATATTTGTATTGTTACCCAGAGATGTTCTGCTTTGTAACGTTCCTGTGTCATGCCACTCGGCACAAGAACAGTGTGTGTGTGTGTGTCTGTGTGTGTGTGTGTGTGTGTGTGTGTCTGCAGACATGAGGAACCCCAGATGTGTGTGTTACGCAATAGCAACCCTTTATCTGTCACATGTCCCCGAAGGCCCTTCCCAGCAGCCCTCACTCAGCAGTATGGAGCAAAACACGTTCTTCCTCTTTCTTTTCCGTTTTCTTCCCCCGACGGGCAACCTCTCCCATACCGCCTTGGTTAACGTGGAGCTGTGTTCCAGATTGTTCCGTGGTGTTCAGCTTTTTTTTTCTTTTTTTTTCTTCTTTTGCCTGCATATCAACAAGGCTGTTGGTTAAACTCTTGTGGTCAAAACATTTTTTCCCTCCTCATGTCCCGCCGTCATGCCTGAGATGACATTGCAGTTTGCATTGCATTGTTTGCACTCCAGTCCCTTGCTGATGAATCAGTGGTCAGTGTGTGTGTGTGTGTGTGTGTGTGTGTGTGTCAGGCCTGTTTTAAACTTGAACTGAAATACTGAATTCTTTACAATTGTACAGAAGGGTACATGCAGAGAGTACAGAGGGCTGCAAGGCCACAGTGTGAGAGTTACAGAAGTGGAACACCCAGGTTCAGAAAGAAGTCTTGCTCTGCTCTTTTAGTTAACTATCTGAAACTATCTTAACTAACTATTATTTGCATATTTCTTGAGATACTTCTAGGACGTACATGCAATGAAAGGAATCATTTGGCTCGTTATTTTGACCTGTATAAATGCAATATGACACGAGTGAGTGTGGGCAGTGCATGATTGCACATTTAATGAATGTTCTCTTTCTTTTTTACTTCTAGATTTCTAGCAGCACCACGGAGGCCACGTGGGTCCTGTCTGCGTTCAACACGACCTACAGCATCCAGGTGGCGGCTCGCACGCAGGCGGGCAGCGGCGCTCTGAGCTCGCGCTTCTGGATCCGAGTCAACCACTCAGGTGCTCCTCTCCCTCTCCCCGCCAGATGAACTTTGACCTTGCTTTGGTCTAATTGATGGCATGTGTCTGTCGTCTCTGTGAGCTAATCTGGAAGCTAGATCTCATCAATTCAATCAGTTTTGAATGCTGAATATAAATCACATGTGCATTTCTGGAGGATATGAATTATAGTGCAGAAAGTTGGCAATAACGTTGAACTTAAGCATTATCTTACTGAATACAGTTTAAGTGATGTACCAGAGCTGTTTAGAGCACTGTAAACAGCCAGAGGGTCTAAGTGCATAATCAAGGAGCCCTTCATCATCTTAGAGTGTAAGTTTTCAAAAGTAGTCTGAAAGTAGCCAACCTTAAGTTTACTGTCTGTGTATGGCTCTGTGAGGCTATTCTTGTTTTTTCAGATTTCTTCTTCCACACAAAAGAGGAATTCCATTCTGGGCTGTCATGTTTCTTGTCTCTCCGATCGATATTAAACAAACTGTTCACAGGGTGTATGAAAGAAGCTACGTGAACAATGAAACCAGACTAGGACTAGGCACTAAATTGAAAGCATTTAAACTAAATGATGTTGTCATTGTTGATGTTGTCATTGTTTTCACCTTTTCTTTTCTTTTAAGGTCACAAACAGAAAAAGGTGCTGTTGTAAATTCTTGTCTCCGTGCGTGAGTCATCCTTGTGTTGTGTTTGGCCTTTTCAGCCTCGGGCTTGACACCGTTTTCTCCCTTCGGGCCGGACAAGCGCGGCTCTGACTCGGTCTACGTGGTGCTGGGGGTGGTGTGTGGCATCTGCCTGCTCCTCCTGGTCCTGTGGGCAGCCGTATGCACGCGCAGCAGACTCCTGGAGACACGGCTGGGGTGAGCACACGCGCATTGAACACACACGCATTGAACACACACACGCATTGAACACACACACGCATTGAACACACACACGCATTGAACACACACACGCATTGAACACACACACGCATTGAACAAAACACGCATTGAACACACACGCATTGAACACACATGCATTGAACAGAACACGCATTGAACACACACGCATTGAACACACACGCATTGAACACACACGCATTGAACACACACGCATTGAACACACATGCATTGAACACGCATGCATTGAACACACCTGAACACACGTACATTAAGCACACATGCATTGAACACACGTACATTAAGCACACATGCATTGAAAACGCATGCATTCAGCACACATGCATTGAACACACGTACATTAAGCACACATGCATTGAACACACGTACATTAAGCACACATGCATCGAACACACATGCATTGCACACACATGCATTGCACACACATGCATTGCACACACATGCATTGCACACACATGCACACACATGCATTGCACACACATGCATTGAGCACACATGCATTGAGCACACATGCATTGAGCACACACACATTGAACACACATGCATTGAACACACATGCGTTGAGCACACGTGCATTGAGCACACGTGCGAGTGACTTTGTGCTAGCGTGTACAGTGTGGTGTTTACTTCCTCTACTGGACCATCCTACCAGACATGCTATTAAAATTAGCAGGAAGAAACAGCTGGGTTTCCCTGAGGGAGGGGGCTGGAGCTGTGTGTTGGTGAGGGAGGGGGTTGAAATGACTCTGCGCATCCGGTTGCTTTGTCAATAAAAACAGTATGGTTTCCCCCCCTTAATCGCGTGTAGACGTAGTAACAGGCAGACCCCATGAATCTGTCATTATTTCACGTTCACGTTATTACAACACAGCATGACCACAACACCGGTTTCCTGTCAACCTCCTCTTAAATTCTGCCATGGAACTCAACCCTGCTGCTCGTGACTCATTCTCCCCAACCAGGATACTGATAAAAAGCGTGTCACGGTGTGTTGCTCTCCGCGACAAACAAAGTCAAACCCAGTGGGGGCCGAATCATCTACTCTTCCTGGTGTCTCGTAGCAGTAAATGTTCCTATCCTAATCATCTACTCTTCCTGGTGTGTCGTAGTAGTAAATGTTCCTATCCTAATCATCTACTCTTCCTGGTGTCTCGTAGTAGTAAAGGTTCCTATCCTAATCGTCTACTTTTCCTGGTGTCTCGTAGTAGTAAATGTTCCTATCCTAATCATCTACTCTTCCTGGTGTCTCGTAGCAGTAAAGGTTCCTATCCTTATCATCTACTTTTCCTGGTGTCTCGTAGTAGTAAAGGTTCCTATCCTAATCATCTACTTTTCCTGGTGTCTCGTAGTAGTAAAGGTTCCTATCCTAAGGAATTTGGTTCTCATCTACTCCCTGCTGTAACTTTTCCTGTTTGTAATGGATGTTTTCAACGTGTGTGTGTGTGTGTGTGTGTGTGTGTGTGTGTGTGTGTGTGTGTGTCGTTGGCGCCCCCTACAGGCAGCTGTTCACCGATGGGGGGAAGCTTCAGCCCACAGTTCAGTACAGACCCCAGAGGTCTTACAACCGCTCCGCCATCGAGATCACGCGTATGTCAAAGCCTCTTACACGTATAGTGGGGTGGAATAGCCATCGAGATCACGCGTATGTCAAAGCCTCTTACACGTATAGTGGGGTGGAATAGGAGCACTTGCATTTCTGTCAAATATTTGTGTTGAACTTTGCCTTCTATAAAAGTTCCACAATAATTTACACAAGGGAAAAGTCCATATGGATCAGCCTCTTACTCACATTTAATAAGCATGCTTTTACTTTAAGATAGCATTGCTGGTGTGTGTGTGTGTGTGAGGGCTGTAATGACTGTATTGTTGTGATCCCCCCTCCCCCACAGTAGCCAACCTGGGAGTGAGTGCAGAGCTGCAGGCCAAGCTGCAGGATGTGATGATCGTGAGGAGCCTGCTGTCCATAGGGAAGATCTTAGGGGAGGGTGAGTGTGCTGGGCTGGGCTGGGCTGGGGTTTTCACAGGGGGGAGTTAAGTGACATTCTTGACATGCCAAATAAGTCGTGGTGTTTTAACGACCCGCCCCCCCCCCCGACAGGAGAGTTTGGGTCGGTGGTCGAAGGCCATTTGAAGAAGCCAGATGGAACTTCTGAGAAAGTAGCAGTGAAGACCATGAAATGTAAGCTTGTTTGAAACACAGCGCATACGTCGTATTCACCGAAATAAACAAATGATACAGAACATCTTACACAACATATTAACAAGATAAAATACTCAGTAAGTGTATTTAACAATCACTTCACCTGATGAGGTCAGAGAGCTGGCTCTAATGGGATGTTCTGTCTCTCTATAGTGGATAACTTCTCTCAGAGGGAGATCGAGGAGTTCCTAAATGAAGCCGCCTGCATGAAGGACTTCCACCATCCTAATGTCATTCGGCTAATGGGTAGGTGTCTAATACGCCCCTATCTGGTGCTTAGAGAAATCCTATATGAGACAGTGCAGTGGTTCCCAAACTTTTTACAGTCCCGTACCCCTTCAGACATTCAATCTCCAGCTACGTACCCTCCCCCGTTTTTTTTTCTCATGTTTGTAACTAACCTACCTGTAGCTATTTTTGGCAGTGTAATTATTTCGCTGAATATGGGTAGGTCATTTTGGCAATGCGACTTGGCCATTCAGACTATTTAAGATTTCGTGTCTATTTATAGCTCAGAAAATGTAATGGGCTTTTTCACTTAGAAAACGCAAATCAAATGTTCTCCCTGCGTACCCCCTGAACCACTTTGCGTACCTCTGGGGGTACACCTACCCCAGTTTGGGAACCGATGACATAGTGTATGTGTAGTACATGGTTGAGGATCTTTAAAAAGGTCTTTTTATTGACTTTTATCATCACATTACTAACAAGTCGGAGGAACCAAATCGGCTACATTGTTTAATATCAGAAAAGCTACGTATTTAAAGAGAACCCATTCATATCACAGAATTATGCACCACTTATTGAAAATGTTAATACATTCAAAAATAGTGCATTTATCAAAAGTTAAATATGAAATGCTGTCATGGTGTTCTTTTTATAGGTGTGTGTTTGGAGGTGGGCTCTGGCCATTTCCCCAAACCCATGGTCATTCTGCCCTTCATGAAATATGGTGACCTCCACAGCTTTCTGCTTCTCTCTCGTATGGGGGACAGTCCACTGGTAACCACAGCACTCTCATACTGCCCTTGTCCTCGTCCCCATGTAATCACTCACACAAATACTGTTACAATGACATGGCCAATCAGATCCCATCAGAAAGCATTCTTTTTTTGACAAACACTATTGTGGGCTGATGGATGATGGCGGATGCGTTCTGTTTCCTCCAGTATCTGCCTACCCAGACCCTCGTCAAGTTTATGATTGACATCGCCTTGGGGATGGAGTACCTCAGCAGCCGGAACTTTCTGCACAGAGATCTCGCTGCGCGAAATTGCATGTAAGTGCTTTCCTAAGTTCCCTGGGTGGCCATTAACCCAAAGCAACGTATGTGAAGAAGATGATGTGTTTCTGCTGCACATGTGACGTTGGCTAGCTGGGGGTATACAGCATTGAACACAGTGTGCAGGAGACGCATAGGCATATATCTTGAAATATTCCTCTCGGTCTGAAGTCTGAAGAAGCCTTGTTTCTTGTTTGTTTCTGAAAGGCTTTGGTGATGGACTGAAGGTGTGCATGTTCTCAGGGACGTGCACACAGGAATTTTGAAGGGCAGTTGCTCTGCCCTGGAAAAAAGGGGCAACACGTACATTTTTGTCACCGCCGCTGCCACGCCCCCGTCCCCTGGACGCATATTTTGCCTATATTATTTTAAACTCTCACTAACCGCCACCACTACGCCCCCGTCCCCTGGACGCTTATTCCGCGATTATTTTATCTAGGCATACATGAAGTTCTGCAGCCGTAATACTTAAAAAAGGGGGCAACTTCAGTCGAGGAGGACAAACGGGCAGTTGCCCGAGCAACCTTAGCCCCCTCCTGTGCACGTCCCTGCATGTTCTTATTGTAAGGAAGAAGCTTCCAGGAAGGGCTTGGCCCGCTAAGTGTGAAATTCTGAACCTATCTTTGGTTTCCCAGGCTACGCGATGACATGACGGTGTGTGTGGCAGACTTTGGCCTGTCAAAGAAGATCTATAGTGGTGACTATTACCGGCAAGGAAGGATAGCCAAGATGCCCGTGAAGTGGATTGCTGTGGAGAGTCTTGCAGACAGAGTCTTCACGGTGAAAAGCGATGTGGTGAGGATCACAGGACATTTTACGTTACCCTGCGCTGCCGCTTGCCAGGATCTTGTGCATGTGATTTAGGGTTCATGTCATGTCACTGCACAAAGCACAGAAAGTACAGAAAGTACAGAACACGAAAGTACCGTCCCCTGTGCCGATAGTTCCCCTTTACAAGAAATGTCCTGTTCTGTCCTGTCCTGTGCTTCTCGAAGACACAGGAAATATGCGTACATTGTTCATCAGAAAAATATTTCTGTCTGATGGAAGATTTATATATATATATTTTTTTTCATATTCAAATATTGGCTATTTTAATGCACTGAATTTTGGACATTTTCCATTTCCATTGTTATTTTCTTTAAGCGTTATCTCTTGCTTCCCTATAGTGGGCCTTTGCCGTGACCATGTGGGAGATTGCAACACGCGGCATGACGCCGTACCCTGGAGTACAAAACCACGAGATCTACGACTACCTCCTGGATGGACACAGACTGAAGCAGCCGAATGACTGCCTAGATGAGCTGTGAGTGTCATTCCTCTATCTAATAGTGATGAGCTGTGAGGATCATTCTTCTATCTAACAGTCTCTTCGTCAACCATTCATATTAGAAAGATGCAGGGTAGACATGTGGAATGCCCATATAAGGATGTGCTAGCCTACCTATCCTACATTTCTGATTTTATATTTCTGATTTTTGTGAAGAGTTGGAATGTAAATATATGCCATTCAGGTTTCCATATGATCAACAAATCCATTTAAATGATTTACATTAAAATGAACTAAATTTAAATTGAATTAAATGAGGGATGCCACAGAGAGAACTGTTCTCTCTAATCTCGTAAATTATAGAAGCGTACACACAGACGTGCACACACTTATCTTGTCATTACACCATTACATGTTTATCTCTAGCTATGAGATCAGACGTGCACACACATATCTTGTCATTACACCTCACACAGACGTGCACACACTTATTTTGTCATTACACCTCATGTTTATCCCTAGCTATGAGATCATGTACTGCTGCTGGCGGGCAGACCCTCTGGACCGGCCTGACTTCACCCAGGTGAGAGAGCTGCTGGAGAAGCTGGTGGAGAAGCTCCCAGAGGTCTCGAGCCGCGAGAACCTCATCTACATCAACACCAGCTTCCCCGAGGAGGACGCGGCGGCAGGAGGTGCAGGAGGTGCAGGTGCTGCGGAGCTCAAACTGGACATGGATCCGGTCTGCTGCTCATCGCCAGCCTGCAGCCGCCAGACCATGGACACGTCTGTCACCACCGCGGACATTCACGAGGGGGGTGAGGAGGAGGAGGAGGAGGCAGGGGATGAAGATGATCGCTATGTCATCGTCATCTCCACGGTAGACCCTTTGGTGAGCGGCGTGCCGCCTGCCCTGGACACGCCGCTCTTGTCCAGGGAGGGCTGGGAGCAGGCCGGCAGTGACTCTGCTTCTGAGAGAAGGACAGAACAAGCCTCAGATGATACCATGCACTTACTCTGAAGTGATGAGTGAAATGATTGCAAATGGTCACTTCCCATAATATCTGACAAGTTTGAAAACTTTATGAAGGACGATCAATTAGTCCATTGGTTGCGTAAAGTGACAAAAGAAGTTTTGTTGATTTCTTTTTCGCATAGACAACTGTGAATGCCTATTGCCAGTATTTTTGTTATGTCATCAGTGTTTTGAATGGTTTGAATGATTGCAAAATTCAATAGGCAATAATTATACCCACTATTGCAATGCAAGCTGCCTTCCTGTTACATTCCTTTGGCTATATGTCAAGGGTGCTTTATCCTGATTGTGGGTATCTTTTGTATCTATACTGAAATTGTGTTTATGTGTGATCTATGTGTATATATTGTATTTGTATAGGATTTGTAAATAAGTCATGTTAAGATTCCTTTTCCCATGCTCTACTTTTATAAAGATTACTTAAGTTGTTTTAAATGCTTAAAACACGTGGAAATAATTATATTATATAAAAATATAATAAACTGACCAAATATCAAGCAAGCCTGTGTAGGCTACCTTACAATTATGTGTAGTTACGTTTTTTTTGTGATTGCTTGAATAGTTTGCTAAATCTAACTTCATCTTAATGTAATGACAAACCTAGATATAGTCTGGGATCACAACTGCTGATTCATAAAACATTAGATACGAACCATAGAAAAAGAATACAGTTCCATGATTCTGTTTTTAGTGAGTGTATCTGCTCCCACACACCACGTCTTCAGAACTCAGGTGACATTGACGTCACTTACGTTCAGGTGAGTTGGCAGTGACCATTGAGTCAGACGGCTATCTATATGACAGACAACATGGCTGCCTCTGTGCAGCGTTGTGTGATGGGCTGCAGAGGTCTGTTACAGAAGCCTTGGATGCTGTTTCTCTCAGGGATCTTTATAAGTTGTTGTGTGGCCGACATTGCTGCAGCTCCGGAGACAGGACAATGGACAATAACCGTTGTCAATGTAAGTGTTGTTGTAAATTCGTGAACACAAATCTGTTCAGTTAACCTCAGCTAGCTAGCTAACAGCCATCGTTATGCGGCAAGCTTTGGTGTGATATTCCACCGGGCTAACACTTCCAAGAGTAGTATATGGCAGCTCCTTAAGAACGACTATCTTGGCAATGTTGGGTTTACTTCTGTGTTGTTAATCTTCGAACTAAAGGGTGATTGGGATCTCTGGTGTTCTGTTTGATGGAGCCTGCCAGCTGTGCTATGCTATCTGGCTAGTTAAGTTAGCCATTTCAGCAGGATGTTAACTATACCATCAACAATAGCTAGCTAACGTTACTTAACTTAGCTCTTTGCCATTATATTGTCGATTTCACCAACTATCCACCATGTACGGGGTTTTGATCAACAATCTTGCAGTTAGCGGTTTCATAATGGACAACAACATATTCATAGAGTGTTGGGATTTGTTGTTACTGTAGCTGGTCAGCTCGCTTGTTAGCCAGACTGCCATTGCTAGCAGCAGTCCCTAATTGTTCTGACAGTCAATAAGAAATCTTGTCTGATAGCAAGTGGTAATTATGAGTTTGAAGGAAGAGTTGTTTTGAAAGTAGTCAGTTCTTCAGTTATTAAGTATTTCTCTATTTATACTGCATTCGACAGTAGGCTACTATTCCATGTGGCACATACTATAAATAATTTAACCCAGGTTAGCTAATCTTTCCATTGAGGCTGCCTCTCCAGTATCAGTCCAGTATCAGAGGAAAGCTTTGTAAAGCAATAGCCTACGCCCAGCAAAGCCATCAAACCTGACTGACACGATTGACTTTTCCAGATTTTTAATATAGTGAGTTTCTTTTCTTGTCATGATAATTCGAAATTGCCTTGGTCTTTTTTTTTAGACATCCAAACCCTTGCTCATAAGGAAATCCATGTACAGTGGAACAGATGTAAAATTGAAAGGTATGTGAACTTTTAACTAATCCCTTAACCTATGTGACTTTCAAGCAGAACATATTATACACAAGAATGTTGGTTTTCCTACCTCATATTCTACACACCAAGTCTCGTTTTCTTTCTATTCTTTTCATTATGGAAGTTGTTTATCCTGTCTTATCTCCATCCTTCAGTAATATCTTTCAACTGTCCCGAAGAGGTGAAATTTACCGTTCAGTGGTATTTAAAGTTCTACCCCTGTCACAATGAGTTCAACAACATTGAAGTAAGTCATGTCTAATCAGTGAGTCTAATGGTAATTGCTGTAATTTATAATTGTAATTATTGTGGGATTTCTGTCTTCAGGAAATGTATGAGAGGACACCCCTAAGCAGGGGCGAGGGGCTAGACCCCAACCCATTAGGCATGGGAGAATGCCTTGAGCACAGGTATAAACCCATAACGTGCAATAAGGAGATGTCCATGTTTTCCAGTCTAAATGTAAGTTTATTCAGACTTCTCATCTAGTATGGTGTTTCTGCCTTGGGTGTGTTATTTTATCAGTTATACTAATGAATGTGTAGATGTTGTTCACTTTTCCTTGTTTCTAATACTAGAACTGCATTCCTTGTCTGATATATTTTCTTTAAGGAGTAACTTCATTGTCATTTTTCTCTTTAGAAAACCAAAGCAGAACCGCGCGATGTAAAACCACCGTCAGAGAATGGCGTACAGGTGAGAGGGCCCTGAGGTCAAACATGTGCTTTAAGGGCTTTTAGCATTCCTGAACCTCCTCTGCACGTCCACATGTCTCTCATTTGTGTCAAATTAGAATGAAAACGACACCAGGTGGCTAACCGAAGAGGTTGACAAACAAGGAGTTCCGGTAATTCACCATTTCATGAAAGATTCTGTAAATAATTCTGTAACCGTGAAAGGTTTTAATTTCATTATTTTATGCACTATATTATATTGCATTCGTTGCAGTGAATTCCAAATCACATTCTGTGTAATACTAAATAAATATTAAGATAATATAAGTAAGAAGTTCGCAGTCCATGAAATTCCCCTTATTTGACGAAGGCTGTCTTTCTAAAGGCTGATGTAATCGCGACCACATGGAGAGACGGCCCTTACTTGCTGGTGGTGAAGATAACGTCGACCAAGCCAGAGTCGGACTGGAATTTAACAGGTGAGCAGGAACGCTGTAGGTCTGCGTGCTAAGCTGCAGCTATATCCAAACTACCAGGCGCCCGCTGCATGCAGGACAGACTATTGATTGCATGCACTGTACATACACCCTTCCCTCCCCTTTCCTGTGATCTGGAAAGACCCCCAAAGTCACTTCTCTTGTTTGTTTGTTTGTTTGTTTGTTTGTTTGTTTATCTGCCTTCAGTCAGTGTGGTGATGAAGGGCACACACGGCTTCATCTCTATCACCGAGTGGCCCCTGATGATAGTGAGTGTTTTTTTTTTATCATTCTAATTTTCCCTGAGATGGACCACCATAGAGTTGTGGTTGTGCGCTCTCTGGTAGTTAGTGTGATTCTGTGGTCTTTTACGATTCCAATCAGCTGTGGAACTCAAGGCAGCGTCATTTCTCTGCCACTCCTCTCATCCCTGGATTCGATTATCGCGCTATGCGTGACGAAGCTTAGTTAGATGACGCTATGCGTGACGAAGCTTAGTTAGATGACGCTATGCGTGACAAAGCTTAGTTAGATGACGCTATGCCTGACGAAGCTTAGTTAGATGACGCTATGCCTGACGAAGCTTAGTTAGATGACGCTATGCTCGAGGAAGCTTAGTTAGATGACGCTATGCGTGACGAAGCTTAGTTAGATGATGCTATGCGTGACGAAGCTTAGTTAGATGACGCTATGCGTGACGAAGCTTAGTTAGATGACGCTATGCGTGACGAAGCTTAGTTAGATGACGCTATGCGTGACGAAGCTTAGTTAGATGACGCTATGCGTGACGAAGCTTAGTTAGATGACGCTATGCGTGACAAAGCTTAGTTAGATGACGCTATGCGTGACAAAGCTTAGTTAGAAAAAAAATCCCTTCCTAGAGTCCTTAAGACTTGACTTATAGCAAACAGCAGTCCAGCAATGTAGCTAGTCATGATGTGTCATTGTGGAATGTGAAGTATGTGTGTCCTATATGTAAATAAGTGGGCCGTATTTGTGTGTCCTATATGTAAATATGTGTGTCGTATAAGTAAATAAGTGTGTCGTATATGTAAATAAGTGTGTTGTATAAGTAAATAAGTGTGTCGTATATGTAAATAAGTGTGTCCTGTCCCCCATCCCTCAGTTCTACATGGTGATGTGTGTGGTGTACATCCTCTACGCCTTGCTCTGGTTCGTCTGGGCAGCCTGCTACTGGAAGGACCTGCTGAGAATCCAGTTCTGGATCGCCGGGGTCATCTTCCTGGGCATGGTGGAGATGGCCGTCTTCTGTGCCGAATATGAGAACACCAACACAGTGGGGCAAGCCAGTGAGTGGCATTTACAGTCTCCCGGGGGGGGGGGGGGGGCTGGCGTAGCGTGGTGCATGATACCAGGGGGTTTGCCAGGCAGTAGTCAACCTGTGAGATTTTCTGTGATTTTTTTTTTTTAATTTTCTCAGCTTTGAGTTGGTCGGAGACATAAAGGCTGATTTTGTCTGTTGCGTGTCCTACCTGAGCAGTGGTTCTGCTGGTGTTCATCTGTGTCCGCTGTGTCTCCTCACTGAGAGAGTGACCTTTCTTTGTTGTGTTTATTGATCAGCCCAAGCCCTACTGATCTTTGCGGAGCTCGTCTCTGCCCTCAAGAGGACTCTGGCTCGGCTGCTCGTCATCATTGTCAGCCTTGGATACGGCATAGTCAAGTGAGTGTCCAAACCACTAACACTCAAAAAAAGCAGCTACAAGGTTCCTGTCAGTGTGTCTGACTCTGTTTCTGTTCTTGTGTTTTTGTGTGTGTGTGTGTGTGTGTGTGTGTGTGTGTGTGTGTGTGTGTGTGTGTGTGTGTGTGTGTGTGTGTGTGTGTGTGTGTGTGTGTGTGTGTGTGTGTGTGTGTGTGTGTGTGTGTGTTCTAGGCCTCGTCTTGGCACGGTGATGCACAGAGTGGTGGGCTTGGGGGTGCTGTACTTTTCCTTCGCTGCCATTGAAGGCTTCCTGAGGATCACTGGGGTAAAGAGAACACACACACACACACACATTCACATACACACACACACACACACACACACACACACATTCACATACACACACACACACACACACACATACACATTCACATACACACACACACACACACAAACACGTTCACATACACACACACACACACACGTTCACATACACACACACACACACACACACACACACACACACGTTCACATACATACATACTCACTCTCACACACACACACAAACACGTTCACATACACACACACTCGCACACACACACAAACACGTTCACATACATACACACTCACTCTCTCTCACACACACACACACACGTTCACATACACACACGTTCACATACATACATACTCACTCTCACACACATACACACACACACACACACACACACACGTTCACATACATACATACTCACTCTCTCACACACACACACACACACACACACACAAACACGTTCACATACACACACACACACACACACACGTTCACATACATACATACTCACTCTCACACACACACACACAAACACGTTCACATACACACACACACTCGCACACACACACAAACACGTTCACATACATACACACTCACACACACACACACACACACACACACACACACACACACACACACACACACACAAATTCAAATGACGGTGATAAATGATGAGTCTGTCCTCCCCGCTGGGGTGCCCGGGGGAGACGCCGCTAACAGTCCCATCCTTTACACCCGTGCTGCTCCAGCTGGAGACGGGGCTGAATTGCCCGTTTGGAATATTTTGGGCACCCCTTCCAAAGTGTGTTCATTCATCAGGCCACAGATGCCTTACCTTGTAAAAGGAGCTCTGTGTGTGTTTTTAGGCTGCTTTAGAGAGTGTGTCCAGGCAGCAGAGTGTCTCTGGGAGGGGGGGGGGGGGGTTTGGGCAGAATGTCTCTGGGGGAGGGGGGGGGGGGTTAGGGCAGAATGTCTCTGGGAGAGGGGGGGGGTTAGGGCAGAATGTCTTTGGGGGGGGGGGGCAGAATGTCTTTGGGAGAGTGAGAGGGGGGGGGGGGGGTTAGGGCAGAATGTCTCTGGGAGAGTGGGGGGGGGGTATGTGAGGGCAGCTTGGCGAAAAGATGAATTGCTAATTCTTTAGTTGTTCATTGATCATGTATTACCAGTAGTTAGAGACTGAAATTCGTAGTATTTGATGAAAGTCTGCGGTGGTAGGTAAGAATGCTTAGTGTGTTTTCTTTTGTGTGTGTGTGTGTGTGTGTGTGTCTGAAAGGGTCGGGACAATGGGTCTAACCTCATAGCAGTCGTGGTTCTAGCCATGCTTGACTCCGCTGCCACCTGGTACATATCCTTTAAGATGGCGCACATCCCAGACTCACTGCCCAGCCCACAGGGTGGTGCCAGTGAGCAGAACTGCTCGGGAACGAGGAATCTTAACAGGCTTCAAGTGTGCATGATGTAGTTTACCCAGAGTGCACTGGGGAGGATTGAAAGGGGTAACTGGTGGTGATCTGCGCGCTGGTGATTCTGGTGATTCTGGGTCACACACACCTCTCCTTCCCATCCGTTCTATCTGGTTCTTCTCCTGGTGTTCTGCATTCTCTCTGTGTTCCTCACGGTTCTCTCCCTCTCTCCCTCTCTCCCTCTCCCTCTCTCCCCCTGTCCCGGTCCCTCTGGACGACTCCTCTCTCTCAGGCGAAGGATTCTGACCTGGCCCTGCTAGCCAACATTCCCCTGGCTCTGCTTGACTCCTCCCTCTGCTGGTGGATATCCTTTAAAACTGTAAACTTTAAAACTGCTTCTCTACTGGACCCCCCCCCCCCCCCCCCCCGACTCTGCTCTTGGCCCCTCCCCCAGTCTGTCCTGTGCATGTGCATGTGTGAGCTTGAGCACTTGTGTGTGTGTGTGTGTGAGTGAGCTTGAGCACTTGTGTGTGTGTGTGTGCATGCGTGTGTGCGTGCATGTTTGTGCATGCGTGTTTGCGCTTGCGTGTGTGTGTGTGTGTGTGTGTGTGTGTGTGTGTGTGTACGTGTGTGTGTGTGTGTGTACGTGAGAGATGGAGGTATACAGCTTTTATGCACAGACTTTTCCCACGGACCTCTGAAACTGTTGAGGGTTGTGTGTGTGTGTGTGTGCTCTTGGGGTATTCACGGGTGTGTTCTGCTGTGTGTGTGTGTGTGTGTGTGTGTGTCTTGAGATGAGCCTCTGCTCCACGTCTTATGTCACATGTTTCCTTGACCGCCTTGAACATATTCGTGAGTTTGGCTCAAACCATCAAGACACTGAAGCTGCGGAGGAACCCCGTCAAGCTGTCCCTGTACCGACACTTCACCAACACGCTCATCTTCGCTGTCATTGGTGAGTACTGAGATGGGTTCTCTCCTGAGGTCGGAGGTCACAGGTCAGAGTTGTGTGTCTGTCATTGGTGAGTACTGAGATGGTTCCTCTCCGGAGGTCGGAGGTCAGAGTTGTGTGTGTCTGTCATTGGTGAGTACTGAGACGGTTTCTCTCCGGAGGTCACAGGTCACAGGTCAGAGTTGTGTGTCTGTCATTGGTGAGTACTGAGATGGTTTCTCTCCTGAGGTCACAGGTCGGAGGTCAGTGTTGTGTGTCTTGCTGACTTCATCCATTCTGATGTCTCTCCTTGGTTTCAGCCTCCATCATCTTCATGGTCTGGACGACAAAAAAGTTCCGCTTTGCAGATTGTCAGTCAGTGAGTGCAGCTGATTCCTCTTGCGCTTACAATAAACTACAGTTATTATTATTATTATTATTATTATTATATACAATAAACTACAGTATGTATTATTATTGTTATTATATACAATAAACTACAGTGTATATTTATATTTTTATTAGTATTATTATTATAATATACAATAAACTACAGTATATATTCTTCTTCTTATTATTATTATTATATACAATAAACTACAGTATATATTTTATTATTATTATTATTATTATTATTATTATTATATACAATAAACTACAGTATATTTTATTATTATTATTATTATTATTATATACAATAAACTACAGTATTTATTATTATTATATACAATAAACTACATTATTTATTTATTATTATTATATACAATAAACTACAGTATATATTATGATTATTATTATATAGCTCTAACCAGGAAGTACACCTGTGTGTGACTCCCACACGTGTTCTCTCTCTCTCTCTCTCTCTCTCTCTCGGCTCTCACTCTCTCTGCTCTCTCTCTGCTCTCTCTCTCTTTCTCTCTCTCTCTGCTCTCCCTCTCTCTCTGCTCTCTCTCTCTGCACTCTCTCTGCACTCTCTCTGCTCTCACTCTCTGCACTCTCTCTCTGCACTCTCTCTCTCTCTCTCTCTCCCTCCCTCTCTCTCTCTCTCCTCTCTCTGCTCCCTCTCTCTCTCTCTCTGCTCTCTCTCTGCTGTAGGACTGGATGGAGCTGTGGGTGGATGATGCCTTCTGGAGGTTCTTGTTCTCCATCATTCTGCTGGTCATCATGTTCCTATGGAGACCGTCTGCAAACAATCAAAGGTGAGCGCCATTACTGTCCCGTCACTGGTTCAACATGCTCTAGTTTTTTTTAGATTTTCAGTACCGCCTGAGCTCTGTCTCTCTCTTCATGGAACGCAGCATTGATATCGCCTGAGCTCTGTCTCTCTCTTCATGGAACACAGCATTGATATCGCCTGAGCTCTGTCTCTCTGTTCATGGAACACAGCATTTATATCGCCTGAGCTCTGTCTCTCTGTTCATGGAACACAGCATTGATATCGCCTGAGCTCTGTCTCTCTCTTCATGGAACGCAGCATTGATATCTTGTCTCTGTGTTGTTCTGCTCTTAGGTATGCGTTTACGCCTTTGATGGACGACTCTGACGATGAGGAGATCGAGGAGTTCCTCGTGTCTGCTAATCTGGGTATGATCATTATAAGAGGGTTTTGGAGATGAGATCATTGTGTGGGGGGTCCTGGCTGCAAGTTGCTAACGGGTTTCCCTCCTGTCCGTTTAGCCGACGGAATAAAGCTGAGATCAACCAAGAGTGATGCCAATGGCACAGCACCCAAACCTGCAGCCAATCCAGTGAGTATGAACCTGATCACATGACCAGGGCTTTCATTGGATCCTGACACGGACACAGTCAAATGAGCTCGCTGGTAACCACACACACACACAGACACACACAGACACACACAGACACACACAGACACACACACAGACACACACACAGACACACACACAGACACACACACACACACACACAGACACACACACAGACACACACACAGACACACACACAGACACACAGACACACACACACAGACACACACACAGACACACAGACACACACACAGACACACAAACACAGACACACAAACACAGACACACACAGACACACACAGACACACAAACACAGACACACACAGACACACACAGACACACACACACAAACACACACACACACACACAGACACACACACACACACACACACACACACACACAGACACACACACACACACACACAGACACACACAGACACACACAGACACACACAGACACACACAGACACACACAGACACACACAGACACACACAGACACACACAGACACACAGACACACAGACACACACACACAGACACACACACACACAGACACACACACACACAGACACACACACACACAGACACAGACGCACACACACACACACACACGCAGACACACGATCGGTGTGTGAATGGGTAGATGTCTGAGGCATTCATCTGTAAAGCGCTTTGAGTGCTCCATGAATAGAAAAGCATTCTATAAATGCAGTCCATTTAGCATTTATTATTTCTCTTCAGGATGAAGACTTGAAGTGGGTGGAGGAGAACATCCCTACATCACTGTCCGATGTGTAAGTACGCTCCTCTCCCCTCCTCTCCCCTCTCTCTCTCACCCGTAAGCACTGGGGTGACCCTGAGGAGCTCGCTGGTGAACGCTTAGATTAGCTCGAGATGGGATGAAGGCATCCTGTCTCTTTTCATATGGAATGGAATTTAAAATGCATACAAAGGGCTTGATTCCGTTTCTGTGTTTTTCTTTTTAGGGCACTTCCTGTTCTTCTGGACTCTGATGAGGTTTGTGTTTGTGTTTGTGTTTGTGTTTGTGTTTGTGTTTGTGTTTGTGTTGTTTTCTCCATGTTGACCTGCTGTCACTCTGTTGAGCCCACGTTCATTTGTTCCTTATTTCACATGAAGTTCTCTTGCGCATAAACAACATCTTTCATTAACTACATCTTTCATTAACTACATCTTTCATAAATTACATCTTTCATAAACTACATCTTTCATAAACTACATCTTTCTTGTAAGACTGTGGGCTCAACAGGCTTCTCACTCACTTACTCACTCTCTCTCTCTCTCTCTCTCTCTTTCTTTCTTTCTTTCTTTCTTTCTCACTTACTTTCTCGCTCTCTCTCTCTCTCTCTAGGAAATCATGACCACAAAATACGAGATGTCCAAGATGGAGTAGCGTTTTGGGGAAAGCGGTGCTTCTCTGCCCTGCTCGACGTGGCTCCCCCTGCTGGCCAGACTACAGACTACGCCCATCGGCCCTCGCTGCAGAGGGATGTCTGAACACTAAGCAACGAGAGGCTGCTCCTAGCAGAGGCCGGGGAAGGGTTCTGCCTGCCAGAGCTGAGGGCTGATGCTTGCCTCGTGGGGTTTCTCAGATAGAGGTGTTACCTCACAGTTCCTTCATGAAAGTCTAAAACACACTCCCGTCACCCTCGTGCACCTGGTGTCCTGGCCATCGTTTACAAATCCGTTTAACCAACTCCGTTCAGTGAACTCCTCCTCAAAGGAACAAAGCTGCCCTCATCTTGTCCACTGTAAAGAGGGAGCTGACCATCATAGCACATCATGACTGTTTGTTTTGTTTTTCTCTCTTCTGCTTCTGTGTTTTTCAACTGGCAAGGTTGTGCGGCAGGACCAAGTCACTTTAACTTAGGATGGAATGGGGTGGGTGGCAGTTCTGGTTGACCAAAAGTTGAGATTCTAAGTTCTTTCCTTCTGTTGCTTTGACACAGTCTTGTACACATGTGTTATTCATGTCTCCGTGTGGAGCAGGGTTTGCTGTCTGAAAATATAATGTGAAATACTGTATGTGTCTGATATGATTGTGTGTGTGTGTATTTACATGTATGCGTGCGCGCGTGTGTGTGTGTGCGTCCGTCCGTGTGTATTTACGTGTATATTTCCGTGTATGTATATTTGTGTGCGTGCGTGCGCGTGTGTGTATTTCCGTGTGTGTATATTTGCGTGCGCGTGCGTGTGTACATGTACATCCAAGTGTGCTTGTCATGCAGTCCCAGGATGGGCCTCCAGTTTATGTGTGTCGTGTCAAGCTGTCAGCTGTGACATGAAATATGCAGACCTGCTGTGGGGCGAGCTCGAGGGCGAGGGCGAGGACGAGGACGAGGACGAGGGTGGCTGCCGTTCCAATGCAGGGCTAACCGTGTCAGCATAGAGGTGCCGTTCATCCTTCAACAACCCTAGATCCAGAGTAGTCCTCTTTCGCTTCATCTTTCTCTTCATGTTGTTTTTGTAAAAGTGTACTTAATGATCACAGACACGCCTTGGTTCTTTTCTTTCTGCTTTTGATGTTATTCCTCTTCTCTCTCTCTCTCTCTCTCCCTGTTTTAGTTGATTAATAATAAGAGATTAATATTGGTTAATCTGCTTTTTTTTTTATTTAATGTAAATATGTGATTGGATGACTGTTATCCCCCTTCCAACTGATGTCCACAAAGTGTGGGAAGAGTGTTTTCTGTGAAGCTAGAATTTGATACACAGACTGACTGCAGTATCGGTAAACCAAGAGGGTTTTACTCTTAAACTTGAACTTGAAGCATTTTCATTGTCAGGACTTGATTTCAAGTCTAACTGATCATGATTAGTGTTGCGGTACATGAATTTGAGGCAGTATAATATATTATAGTACATAATATATTTCACGAATATTAGAACAACACGATGGTCTGTTCCATTCTATCTCCTAAGAACTCTGAAGTTGGTGGTTGAGATATTATAAACCCATTCATTCACTAGACAAACTCATATTTTTACCAAAAATATGCCTCTGTGTGATGATGAACATAGGAAGCATGTTTTCTCCATCTTTACAAAAACTTGGATTGGTTTGGTTAAGTTATGAATAAACAGACAAATATTTATATTATTCTGTGTCCCTCGTTCCTTTTGTGGTGCTTTTAGTCTCCTTTAAACATGCTTGATTACAAATACATCGAAATACTGGGTTCCACTAAGGTGATGATTCCTCCTGTTCAGGTACTGTAGACCAAGTATAACATATTCAAAACCAGTCCCTGTGAACTTTGCCATGTTCCACATTTCATCTCAAATGTATAGGAACTTTTCAGAGCATGTTTACAGTTAACACTTGGCTTCTATTTCATATCTTAGTATTCAGGTCAACAAAACCTTTGTTCTGATGGGGCAGATCTCATATTTTGGCCATTGTGTGCTTGCCTTACCTTTAGATTCCACAAGGGGGCATCCAAGCCTCAACACCAGCGCTCCTTCAGATTTCTCTGAAGTTCAATCAAGAATTAAATTCAAAGGCTTCAACTAAGAATTGAATGATACATGTCATGCATGGGGTGTAACTGAGATTTAAAAGCACTTGATTCATGTTTGGACAAGAGCTATAATATATATTGTGTATGAATGTACGTTTGGACAAGAGCTATAATATATATTGTGTATGAATGTACGTTTGGACAAGAGCTATAATATATATTGTGTATGAATGTTCGTTTGAACAAGAGCTAAAATATATATTGTGTATGAATGTACGTTTAGACAAGAGCTATAATATATATTGTGTATGAATGTACGTTTGGACAAAAGCTATAATATATATTGTGTATGAATGTAAACAAAACTGATCTGATTCAGTGTTAGAATTATTAAAGCTTCTACAGGAACATGCAGCATTTTCCACAAAAACACCAAGATTTAGTTTACAAAGCA
>NC_045164.1:27596554-27644054 GCF_900700415.2 Clupea harengus
TGCTGTCGTGGGAGCGTGGGCACTCTGGGCTGACACACTGGAAGCTGCCGCCCGTGTTGATGCAGGTGGTGCCGCGGGAGCAGTTGTGCTGTTGGGTCAGACACTCATCCACATCTGGGGCCGTGGAGAGAGAGAGGAGGAGAAGGATGGAGAGAGAGAAGGATGGAGAGAGAGGAGGAGGATGGAGAGAGAGAGAGGAGGATGGAGAGAGGGAGGAGGATGGAGAGAGAGGAGGAGGATGGAGAGAGAGAGAGGAGGAGGATGGAGAGAGGGAGGAGGATGGAGAGAGAGGAGGAGGATGGAGAGAGAGAGAGAGGAGGAGGATGGAGAGAGAGAGGAGAAGGATGGTAAAAAAGGAAGAATGTGTGAGAAAAAAGAGCAGGAAATGAAAGGGGCGTGAAGTGAGCGTGATACTCAAGCCTAGGTCTGCGCTGGCCTTTCCAGATGCTGTTCTACAGTGACTTCAAACAAGGTAGGGAGAGGGGGGGGGCTGGACTTTGGCTCTTTCCTTTCATTTCCCATAAGCCCTTGCATCCAGGGACATTCCTTCTGCTGGGCAGCTATGAGGTCATTTGTTCCAAAGGCTGGCATGGCCTATGCTACGTGTGGGATTTAATCCCCGAGCTGGTGCCCACACGCAGCCAGACAGGGGTAGGGTCACGACCCCCACCACCCACCACCCACCCCTACTCCATCCCGTCAGTTATGAAGTTAGACCCCAGGCTTCAGCATGTCAACTCCATTACGCTGCTCTCTGTCCTCACGTCCTCTCCTCCATGTTCCTCCTGTCTTTTATTTACCATCCTCTTGGGGTGACCTCATGCCTCTCCCTGAGTAAATCTCCGTAAAGTAAATCTCTCGCTCCCGTCCCTCCCTCCCTCCCTCGCTCCCTCCCTCTATTTGTGTGTGTTGGTCCAGCGCTGAGGTCTAGCGTGAGGCCAGCCGTATGAAAAGGGCTTTTGTCCCGCTCCCCTCCCCTCCCCTCCGCTCCCCTCCGCTCCCCTCGCCGTCTCCGCCGTCTCGGCCTGTCACTCACCCTCGCAGCTCCGCCCGTCCGCCAGCAGCCTGTAGCCCGCGGGACAGGAGCAGTGGTAGGAGCCCGGGACGTTCACGCACGCATGGACACACAGCTGGCCGCCGCCACGCTCCGTCTTATACACCTCACACTCATTCACATCTGTGGGGAGGAGAGAGGGAGAGAGAGGGGGACAGAGACAGAGAGAGAGGGAGAGGGAGAGAGAGAGAGAGAGAGACAGGGGGAGAGAGACAGGGAGAGAGGGAGAGGGAGACAGGGAGAGAGAGGGAGAGAGAGACAGGGAGAGAGGGAGAGAGAGAGAGGGAGAGCAAGACAGGGAGAGAGAGAGAGGGAGAGAGAGACAGGGAGAGAGGGAGAGAGAGAGAGGGAGAGCAAGACAGGGAGAGAGAGAGAGGGAGAGAGAGACAGGGAGAGAGAGACAGGAAGAGAGGGAGATAGAGAGAGGGAGAGAGAGAGAGAGAGTGAAGGGGGCAGAGTGTACAGTGAACCAACACGTGTGAGTTCCATATGAAGAGTGCTGTCAGACATGTGGCTTTCATAAGAGCACTGGAGAGAGTGGGGTGGGAGGAGGGGAGGAGGGGAAGAGGAAACACACCAGGATCTTTTACAGGTTGGAAGGTAGAAACCAGCAAGAGGGAACAACACGTGCTTAGAAAGAGAAACAAAAAGAAAAGAACGGGAAGAGAGAAAAATGTCTGGATGACAGAACACAGCAGTGGGAGGGGGGGGGGAGCTCACTTTCAGCACTCACATGTTTCCCCCACCCCCCCCACCCCACCCAGCGGACATGTTTAATGGCTTATTGAGTAGCGGCCACCTTGACCATCAGAACAACAACAGAAAGAAATGGATCAGTGGGTCTCTCCACTGCTCTGCTCATCTACTGCACCACAGCAGCAGCACATCACCGCTGGAATGTTTGACAGTCTGACCTCCTATATGATTGGCTGACGACTGGGGACGTGGGAGCTGTGATTGGCTGAGGCCTACCCTGGCAGATGCTGTTGTCGCTGGTGCCGCTCATGTGGAAGCCGGCGTCGCAGCTGCAGTGCTGGGCCTGGTCCACCTTGGCGCAGCGCGGCCGGCGGCTGAAGGCCGGGTCGTTGGTCACGCTCCACTCAGGGGGGGCTGGACGCGAGGAGAGAGGCGGGAGAGGAAACTTAACCTTCGACCTACGGCCCGACTTGGGCCTGTGCAACACTGGGCATATCCAAATGGTAAGACAGAGAGACAGAAAGACAGAAAGACACATATTGACACAGACATACACACACACAGACAGGACAGACACATATTGACACAGACACAGACACAGACACACACACACACACACAGAGAGACAGAAAGACCCATATTACACATATTGACACAGACATACACACACACAGACAGGACAGACACATATTGACACAGACATACACACACACACACACACACACACACACACACACACACACACACACACACACACACAGGACAGACACAAATGCATGCTTTGACTGAGTAACATGGAGACACATTATCACACACACAAACAAACACAGAGACAGTATGACAACAGGACAAATAACAGGACAGTCGGCACAGACACACACATGGGGACAGACAGCACACACACATGTGTCACAGACTGTATCAGACACAGCATACCTCCTTCTTGGCAAGTTTTGCACACAAACCTGTCTGTGTCTGGTGCTGACAGTGAGCTCCACTCCAGTTCTGCGGACAGGTGCACTTGTACTGATTGATGCCCTCCACACAAGTGCCCCCGTTCTGGCAGGGGGTGCTGGCACACTCACTGACATCTGTGGTAGAGCACACACACACACACACACACACACCTCCATCAACACCATGAAGCAACGCACACTCACTGACATCTGTGGTAGTGCACGCACACACCACACACACCACCACACACCACACACCTCCATCAACGCCATGAAGCAACACACTCACTGACATCTGTGGTAGAGCACACACACACACCTCCATCAACGCCATGAAGCAACACACTCACTGACATCTGTGGTAGAGCACACACACACACACACACACACACACACACACACACACCTCCATCAACGCCATGAAGCAACACAATTAATTCGCAGAGAAGGTCTTAAAAAAGGGCATGAATAGGATATAGACTACACCCAAATGTGACAGCTGGCCGTTCATATTATGTTTTGTGGTAAGGGAACCTAATGATATTGATGGGCTATCTCTCTGGGTGTTATCTCGTGCTATCAGCAGCACTTCATCAAAAGCTCCCCAAGTGGAAAAGGGCAAAATATTAAGTATCAATATATATATATTTATATATATAAAAATATTAAGTATCAAGCTGGGTTGAACATTACCACGGCCAAGGTTTCTTGCCTGCTAAGCACACAGACTGAAACAACACAGTCATTACTGAAGAATGATCAATAATAAAGAGCTCTTGTACAGTCATCATTGATGAAACACATACTAGGCTGATGTGCTTTAATGGCTAGGATTTTAAAAGCTCTTAGAACTGTAAAGACAAGGACAAATGATCACGGTAAGATCTTAGAACTGTAACGACAAGGGCAAATGATCACGGTAAGATCTTAGAACTGTAAAGACAAGGGCAAATGATCACGGTAAGATCTTAGAACTGTAAAGACAAGGGCAAATGATCACGGTAAGATCTTAGAACTGTAACGACAAGGGCAAATGATCACGGTAAGATCTTAGAACTGTAAAGACAAGGGCAATGATCACGGTAAGATCTTAGAACTGTAAAGACAAGGGCAAATGATCACGGTAAGATCTTAGAACTGTAAAGACAAGGGCAAATGATCACGGTAAGATCTTAGAACTGTAACGACAAGGGCAAATGATCACGGTAAGATCTTAGAACTGTAAAGACAAGGGCAAATGATCACGGTAAGATCTTAGAACTGTAAAGACAAGGGCAAATGATCACGGTAAGATCTTAGAACTGTAACGACAAGGGCAAATGATCACGGTAAGATCTTAGAACTGTAAAGACAAGGGCAAATGATCACGGTAAGATCTTAGAACTGTAACGACAAGGGCAAATGATCACGGTAAGATCTTAGAACTGTAAAGACAAGGGCAAATGATCACGGTAAGATCTTAGAACTGTAAAGACAAGGGCAAATGATCACGGTAAGATCTTAGAACTGTAACGACAAGGGCAAATGATCACGGTAAGATCTTAGAACTGTAACGACAAGGGCAAATGATCACGGTAAGATCTTAGAACTGTAAAGACAAGGGCAAATGATCACGGTAAGATCTTAGAACTGTAACGACAAGGGCAAATGATCACGGTAAGATCTTAGAACTGTAACGACAAGGGCAAATGATCACGGTAAGATCTTAGAACTGTAAAGACAAGGGCAAATGATCACGGTAAGATCTTAGAACTGTAACGACAAGGGCAAATGATCACGGTAAGATCTTAGAACTGTAACGACAAGGGCAAATGATCACGGTAAGATCTTAGAACTGTAAAGACAAGGGCAAATGATCACGGTAAGATCTTAGAACTGTAACGACAAGGGCAAATGATCACGGTAAGATCTTAGAACTGTAAAGACAAGGGCAAATGATCACGGTAAGATCTTAGAACTGTAAAGACAAGGGCAAATGATCACGGTAAGATCTTAGAACTGTAACGACAAGGGCAAATGATCACGGTAAGATCTTAGAACTGTAAAGACAAGGGCAAATGATCACGGTAAGATCTTAGAACTGTAAAGACAAGGGCAAATGATCACGGTAAGATCTTAGAACTGTAACGACAAGGGCAAATGATCACGGTAAGATCTTAGAACTGTAAAGACAAGGGCAAATGATCACGGTAAGTCATGCAGCAACACATGCCCTTTGCCCCCTGGTGCCCGGGGTAGAGACGCAGGTCTACCCCCTTGCCAATTATGCATTCACACCTTCAAAGATGCAACACTTTAAGAACCAGCACTTCATCAGTGTGAAATGGACCGAATCTCCCATTGTGTGAATGATTGATCCGATCAACCACAAACCGCTTTGCAGCCAGGCAATGTCAATACAGCCACTGTGAAGCCACCAAAATATGGATCTTCTGAGCCGAACTATTCTGCCAGAGCTATTCTCAACCAACACACCTCCAGAATTTCAAAAATCACGGGAATGCCTTGGCAAAGCCTTGAATAAAGCTGATCAGGAGTCCGTAGACATGGCTGGGGAAGGCGTGGTGAATTGGCTGTGGCGTACAATAGCAGCCATTTTGTTTAAAGGTTTTGAGCTGACTAAATGGCCTGCAGGTATTTCTGAAGACAGTTGCTGCTTTGAAAACATTGCAATGTTTCTTTAAAAGTCTACATAATTAACGTTTCTAGATATGCACAATAGTAAAACTTTCACTGTGTTGTTTATATGCATGATGCACTACTCTGTGCCGAACCAGTGGAAGGAATTTCGTGACATGTTGCTAAGAAGCATGGCTTTGCTGTTTGCTGTTTGCTGTTTGCTGGGCCTGGCGAGGTCTGGCCCTTTGAAGGGAAGACGGTGGGCAGTTACCCCCAAATCTCACATCTTTGGGGGTGGAATTCCAGGCGATTCACTTCTAATCTTTCTTTGTTTATTTGCCTTCCCCGGAGGCCACGCTCAGAATGTTTGCAGCTGTGTTTTTTCTTTTACACAAAAAGGGCCGTTTTACTACCCAGGATATTTTTAAACGTTTTTCAGCATACTTCGGTATTTTTATCCCTGTCTCAAAGGTGTTTTTTCACGCATGGCATCTAATTTTAGGTTCAACATCGACCCCCTCCTGGTAAAAACGCACAGAGATGATATTGTGCGTGTTGACTTTTCAACTATTTCCCCTTCTCTAGCTGTCTCTCCCTCTCTCTCTCTCTCTCTCTCTCTCTCTCTCTCTCTCACACACACACACACACACACACCGGGGCACGTAAACGGTTCAACTGTACTAAATGGAATGTCTCGGCCTGTGCCAGTAAAGGAAGCCATCAATAGCATACTTAGCATACTTACACACTATTGGACCATGAAGCTGATTTAATGAAAAATGCACGGACATAACCCTCCAGCCCACAGGGACCTCTGACTAAATAAAGGGAAGTGGGGGCCTCTGCGCCCGAGGACGAGCCCGAGGAGAAACATGAGCGCTGGGTGATACTTTTACAGTAGCGCTGTTGGCACAGGGGGGGGGGGGGCATGGAGGCCATTGAGGGAGAACAGAGGGTGCCCCAGTCAGGAATGTGCTACAGGTGTTTTTCTGTGTTTTCCAGACATTTAATGCCGCTTTAACGAGAGCTTCATTCACTGAGTCTCGGAGCTCGCTCCAGCCGTGAAGAATGGCCTCTTTCTTTCCCTTCCCCTTATCTCTCTCTCTCTCTCTCTCTCTCTCTCTCTCTCTCTCTCGTTCTTTTTTATTTAGTTCTGGTCTCTTGTTCCCCTGTTCTCTGTTGGTGGAGCCACTTTCTCTTTTCGATGGGCATTCATGGGGCTCCTGTTCCAAGGTCACTCTGAATGGGGGGCGCAGGGGTTTCTCCCAGCGTTACGGAATACTGCGGCCCATCCCATCCCACCCCATCCCAGACGCGTCTGGCCGAGGCATTCCAGCGATTCAGAGAAAGAGTGGCGGAGCAACAGGGCGGGGAGAGAGGGCTGTCACTGCCCAGACTTCTTTATCCGCCAACACAAACACACTGACACTCCAAAGACAGACGCCATTATTCTCCCCCTGCACTGGACGCCCAGCAGGACAGCGGGGCTCCGTGGAAGCTCGTTTGGTGAGTCGTTCGTTCGTTTACCAAAAGCTGGGTAAGCTCTCCAGGGTTACGATTCATGTCAGTTTAGACAATCCACAACGCTATTTGGTCAACGCATTCTCAGTCAAGACCAATGCTAACAAATGGATAAGACCATCAGAACTATCTCAAACGAGCAGTGTGAAGTTTATACCGTTTGACTGATGTTTTATGTGAAGTTAAAATGAAGACGTCTATAGTATTCAATGAACTCATACTAGAAGAGTATAGGCCTACTGTGGACACAGTCTTAGTGCACATAGATCTGTAGAGTAGGGCACTTTGAAAACAGGCATCTTCCAAACAGCAAGAAATACAAGCATACTCATCTCACTCAGTGTGAAATACAAGTATACTCATCTCACTCAGTGTGAAATACAAGCATACTCGTCTCACTCAGTGTGAAATACAAGCATACTCACCTCCTCAGTGTGAAATACAAGCATACTCACCTCCTCAGTGTGAAATACAAGCATACTCATCTCCTCAGTGTGAAATACAAGCATACTCATCTCCTCAGTGTGAAATACAAGCATACTCACCTCCTCAGTGTGAAATACAAGCATACTCATCTCCTCAGTGTGAAAATACAAGCATACTCATCTCCTCAGTGTGAAATACAGCATACTCATCTCCTCAGTGTGAAATACAAGCATACTCATCTCCTCAGTGTGAAATACAAGCATACTCACCTCCTCAGTGTGAAATACAAGCATACTCATCTCCTCAGTGTGAAATACAAGCATACTCACCTCCTCAGTGTGAAATACCGCAAATGAGGATATTGCATGGAGAGATCAAAACAGGGGGAGGGTTATGAAAGGTTTACCTTTGCAGATGGCGTTCGCCCCGCTCCAGGTGCCATCCTCCTGGCACAGCCGCGTGCCAGGACCCACCAGGTGATAGCCTGGGGCGCAGGTGAAGTGGACCTCGTGACCGACGAAGAATTTGGAGCCAAATTTCCTGCCATGTGCCGGAGCCTCCAGGGCAGGACATGTATTGGGTGCTGAGGACAACAGGGAGGAAGTAAACAGAGAGAGAGAGAGAGAGAGAGAGAAGAGAGAGAGAGAGAGAGAGAGAGAGTGAGAGAGAGAGAGAGAGAGGGAGAGAGAGAGAGACGTGGACAAATCATATGTTAAGTCAGCCAAACGTTGCTGTTTCAAGACTGAGCATGTCACTGTTTGCTTGGTTCTTCGTGGGAAGAGACATGAAATGCCTAATTTAATCCACAGAGATTACTGGACAGGGGGTATTGGGGTGGGTGGAACACATAAGAGAACAACGTACAAACAGACACTCTCCTGAGGTAACAGATACTCTCCTGAGGTAACAGACACTCTCCTGAGGTAACAGATACTCTCCTGAGGTAACAGACACTCTCCTGAGGTAACAGACACTCTCCTGAGGTAACAGATACTCTCCTGAGGTAACAGATACTCTCCTGAGGTAACAGATACTCTCCTGAGGTAACAGATACTCTCCTGAGGTAACAGATACTCTCCTGAGGTAACAGATACTCTCCTGAGGTAACAGACACTCTCCTGAGGTAACAGATACTCTCCTGAGGTAACAGGCCTTTCAGTTCTTTCCGCCTTATGAAAACCTTTCTTTCATGCATATCTATACATTACTGGTGTGAGCACCCTGTGTCCTTGTGATCTCTACCCCCATGATCACTATCAGGATGTGATGACAGCTCTACTAAGAACTACTCTGATGTAAAAGCCTGAAAATGACAGTAACATCACACTATACTTTTAGTGAAGAAAACCTGGCTGGTGAAGCAATCCCCACAATATACATGTTTATGATTCCAACCACATTTCAAATTTACATTAGTTGCTAATAACATTCCATAAAGTTTCTTAGCCTGAACTCTACACATGGGTCTGCTCTCACTTGTCCTGAAGTTGACCTTTGACCTCTCTCCCTCCATGTGTCCCGTCATATCTAGAGGATTCTTTAAGGTTTCAAGTTGCTCCTAAATTGAGCCAGACGTGCCGTAAATGTACAGTGACAACCTTTGTTCCCTCCTGCCAAGAGCTCTGTGTTATGTTGCCGAGAAAAAACACTTGATGGTTCCTGTGTCTGCTGCCAAACAACACACTCTCCACTTCCCCCTGGGTCGGCCGCCGGGCGCACGGGGGTTTTGTAATGGACTAGGTCCCCAAACGTCTCCTCACGGATGAATGGCAGCACCAGCGTTTGAGGCAGGAAGCCATTATATTCAACCCAGAGAATTGAGGAAGTGCTCTTTGTAAAGACTTAAACGCGAACACTCTCCTGCGTACAATGGAGAATCCAAGCCATCCCACCATGACAGGCCTACCAGAGATATTAACAGGGACCCTCATGATCCACTATGTATCGCACTATAAACAACTACATTGGAACCCAAAAACATTTAAAAAAACAAGCGAGACATGCAAATCAAAAGATCTCTTGTCAAAAGATCTCTTGTGGTCACAAATAAATCTAAATCTAAAACTAGAACCCCTTCTGTCCTTCTCCCCCGGCCTCTCTGGACCTTCTACCTGATCATTACACTTGAGGCCACCTCTGATACACTGCATTCATATGTTTAACACATGCCTTTGGGAGCTGCCATCATGCTGACTTTCCAGCTATCCTCCAAAGCGTTCAGTCCATGAGTTTGACCTCCTCCAGGTCAGGTGACTCATGGCCTATTCTGCACCCTGGCGCTCAGTCTGACCTCAGTCAGTGCCACATGGTGACCTCAGTCAGTGCCACATGGTGACCTCAGTCAGTGCCACATGGTGACCTCAGTCAGTGCCACATGGTGACCTCAGTCAGTGCCACATGGTGACCTCAGTCAGTGCCACATGGTGAAGTCAGTTAGTGCCACATGGTGACGCCGCTACTGTACTCACGGGAAGACTCGTCGGCTTGGGGAAACTTGGACACGGAGTTCTGCAGGCCGGCCAGCTTGGACTTCATGATGCGCAGGCCTTCTGTGAAGCGGACTTCTTGGCCCCTCAGAAACTTCTCCATCTGACGAAGGACCCCGACCACCCGGTGCTTCTCCATACAGCCATGCTTTTAACACACACACACACACAACCACACAGACACACACACACCACACACACACACACACACACACACACACACACACACACACACACACCATACACAAGCCAAACACAGACAGAGGGTCCATTATTTACTATTATTCATTATTCATTATTCTATTATTAAAATCAGCATATTCACAATCCATTCTCAAAACCAACTGTAACTTTGCAAAGAGAAACACGTTTCCAAACCCATCCATGGCCTTAATGATAAGGAAGGGGCAGGCAAAATCCCTCAAGTTTAGGTGGTGATGTAGAGGACAACTCTCACACTACATATCGACCCACGCCACCCCCCACCCCCCCCACAACAAGCACACAGAAATAAAGGCCTGGCCTCTTTGACAGCGCAATTAAACAGAGACGCTACGTTTCTCTCTAAAGGTTCAAACTAGTAAACCTAGTGAATGCATTCAAATAATTTATGATGTTAATACATTACCAGTACTAGCACTGTACAACATTAATGTTACTCTCAACTTGCACAATTACTTATGGCCATTCTTGAAGAAGCTGCTGCTAAAAGGCCTGCCTCTGTGACTGGTTCTGTGGGTTAGAATCAGCTGAACTAAAGGCCTGTCTGTGACTGGTTCTGTGGGGCTTAGAGGCAGCTGAACTAAAGGCCTGCCTGTGACTGGATCTGTGGCTGGTTCTGTTCGGTTAGAGGCAGCTGAACTAAAGGCCTGCCTGTGACTGATCTGTGGGGTTAGAGGGCAGCTGAACTAAAGGCCTGCCTGTGACTGGATCTGTGGGGTTAGAGGGCAGCTGAACTAAAGGCCTGCCTGTGACTGGTTGGTGTGGGGTTAGAGGCTGAAGGGCAGGCTGAACTAAAAGCTGGTGGCGCAGATGTCGAAGAGAACCGTTAATCCAAAACTCTGGTCCTTTACAGTATATTTTTCCCTGAGGGCACATGAAACAGGTCTAGTTTGGGGAGAGAAGAGAGAGAGAGAGCGCTCTAAACAGACTAGCCATGGCATTTTATAGGGCGTCTATGACCAAAACCAGCAGTGTCCAAGGAACCAATTATGATGGAAGATATAGCTTCAAATTCCAGTCCTTTCCCTGAGAGCCACGCCAAAGGGGAAAGTCTACAGAGACTCCAAAGACCTCTAAAAGAAAGGCAACCTGTTATCGCACAAGTAGCAAGTGCTCCAGCATGTGATACATACACACATTCACACAGTCACACACACATCACACACACACACACCCTTGCAAACACCACCAACAGCCCAGTTGGCACTGATAAAAGCTTGCTAACATGCTAACTGGCATGTTTTGATGTGGTACTGTGAAGGTTTTTTTCAATACTGCAGATGTTCTGACCCAAACAACAAAATGACATATTAGTCCGTGGTCTGGACGGCGTGTGAATCTGTACTTCCCATGATCATATACCATTTAAAATGAGTTTGAAGACGATGAACATGCCAAAAGAAGTGGCTCATTAATTGTTGAGACAGAATGCGTGTACAGCTGACTTGTCCCTTCTGTGTTTACATTTACATTTACATTTAGTCATTTAGCAGACGCTTTTATCCAAAGCGACTTACATACACATTTTACATTTACACTGATGGCACACTGCACATCAGGAGCAATTAGAGGTTCAGTGTCTTGCTCAAGGACACTTCGACAGGGAATCGAACTAGCAACCTTCTGATTACTAAACGACTTCTCTACCTCCTGTACCACTGTCGCCCCATGTGTTGATTGACCCTTGACCCCACCTGCACAGGAGTTCCCTTGCAAGTTCTTCCACACGGGGGCCAAGTGCTACCAGGGAGACAACTGCAAATTCTCCCATGATGCTTTGAATGACGTGACTCAGGAACTCTTCGATAAGGTAAGCCGCCGCCACCACCCAGACGAGCATTTACATTTACATTTAGTCATTTAGCAGACGCTTTTTATCCAAAGCGACGTATCAAGGGAGAGAACAATCAAGCTACGAGCGCTTACAATTTACAAACACTCTGCATGATCAGAATCAGAATCAGGTTTTATTGGCCAAGTAAGTTTGCAAAAACAAGGAATTTGACTTGGTAAAGTGGCTCTCAATGTGCTTACACAAAATATACATTACAACACGATACAAAACAAACAGTGCAACAGTGCAACGGTCTAAGAAGTTTAAGAAATATGTACAAGGCGGATTGACAACAGACAAACAGACAGCACTGCAGTTCAGTTGAATTCAGTTCCCTTTTTGAAACATACTGGTCGTGTTAACAGCAGCCTGAAAAGTCTACGTTGTTTATTTCTGCTTGAATAAAGCTGGTGCTAAGCAGCTTAGTGTTGATGTCAACTGTTGCCATCGGGCTAATGCTCTTCTGTAGATCGTCAACACGGAGGAGGACAATGCAGACGAGGACGAGCTGGAACTGGAGGACCTGCGGAAGCAAGGCATCGCCCCCCTGCCCAAACCGCCCCCTGGCGTGGGTCTGCTCCCCACGCCCTGGCGCCAGCAGCCCCCAGGGGGGCAACCAGGAGGGCAACCAAGGCGGCAACCAGGGCGGCAACCAGGGCGGCAACCAAGGCGGCAACCAAGGCGGCAACCAAGGCGGCAACCAGGGCTGTAACCAGGGGGGCAACCAAATGGGCAACCAAATGGGCAACCAAGGCGGCAACCAAGGGGGCAACCAAGGCGGCAACCAGGGGTGTAACCAGGGCGGCAAAAAGATCCCCTCTCTGTTTGAGATCAAAGTGCAGCCCACCATGGACCTGGCGCAGAAGATCGGCCTCGGGTAACTTTCAGTTTATCAGACATTATCCATACATCACATGATCCATACATCACATGATCCATACATCACATGATGGCAGCTCATTGGTCAAAGCATTATCCATACATCACATGATGGCAGCTCATTGGTCAAAGCATTATCCATACATCACATGATGGCAGCTCATTGGTCAAAGCATTATCCATACATCACATGATGGCAGCTCATTGGTCAAAGCATTAGCCATACATCACATGATGGCAGCTCATTGGTCAAAGCATTATCCATACATCACATGCTGGCAGCTCATTGGTCAAAGGCAGTTTCAGTGTTGTGCTTTTCAGTGTGACAGTGGTATGAATTATTAGCCAGTAGCAAATGCACTTTTAAATTCTTAAGATCCTGTATCTTCAAAAACTGATGTTGAAAGAATTCATCTCAAATGACTCTCCTCATAGCTAACACGGTGTCATTGTTTATCTCCCGTAGCAACCGGCCAGCTTTCTACAACAACAACTCCCCCAACGGAGGGCCGCCCCAATTCGGCGGGGGTCCTGAGGATGGCCAGGCTGGCATGATGCCCCCAGGCCCTAACGCCCCTCCCCCCCGCCTCAGCCGGGGTCGCCCCCAGGCTCGATGGGTGGGCCTCCTCCAGGCTCAATGGGTGGGCCTCCTCCCATGCCGCACGTGGGTGGTCCTGGGCCCCCACCCAACCCCCAGCAGCCTCCGCCAGGGTTTGGGCAGGGCCCTCCTATGCCTCCCCCCGGGCCTCCGGGCCAGCCGCCGCCGCCGCCATCATTCCTGGGGAACATGCCCCACATGAACCGCCCCAACCAGGGGCCTCCGATGATGCCGCCGGGGGGTCCGTTCCCCCCCATGTGTGACATGCCAATGCAGCAGCAGCAGAACATGCCCTTCCCCCCCATGGGCCAGAACCCCGCCGAGTTCTTCAACACATTCTTCAACAACCAGAACACCGGCCCAGGAGGTACGTAGGTCACATGGACCCTTATATGTGTGTCCCTTATATGTGTCCCTTATATGTGTCCCTTATATATGTGTCCCTTATATGTGACCCTTATATGTGTGTCCCTTATAGGTGTGTCCCTTATAGGTGTGGCCCTTATATGTGTGTCCCTTATATGTGTCCCTTATATGCGTGTCCCTTGTATGTGTCCCTTATATGTGTCCCTTATATGTGTCCCTTATATGTGTCCCTTATATGTGTCCCTTATATGTGTGTCCCTTATAGGTGCGTCCCTTATATGTGTCCCTTATATGTGTCCCTTATATGTGTGTCCCTTATATGTGTGTCCCTTATATGTGTCCCTTATATGTGTGACCCTTATATGTGTCCCTTATATGCGTGTCCCTTATATGTGTGTCCCTTATAGGTGTGTCCCTTATAGTCCCTTATAGGTGTGTCCCTTATAGTCCCTTATAGGTGTGTCCCTTATAGGTGTGTCCCTTATATATGTGACCCTTATATGTGTGGCCCTTATATGTGTGGCCCTTATATGTGTCCCTTATATGTGTCCCCCTTATATGTGTGTCCCTTATATATGTGTCCCTTATAGGCGTGTCCCTTATAGGCGTGTCCCTTATAGGCGTGTCCCTTATATGCGTGTCCCCTATAGGTGTGTCCCCTATAGGTGTGTCCCCTATAGGTGTGTCCCTTATATGCGTGTCCCTTATATGTGTCCCTTATATGTCATTTTAGTCATTTATCATTTAGTCATTTAGCAGACGCTTTTGTCCAAAGCGACGTACAAGGGAGAGAACAGTCAAGCTAAGAGCAATAAAAAACATGGTGTAACAATAAATACTACTTTACATAAGAATTAGAAAAACGACCTAGAAAGGAAAAAGAAGTGCAGGAATGTAACTGCTGAAGTGCAAGTTAAGCACTAGTCGAAGTGCCAGTTAGGAAGGGAGGTGCTCTCTGAAGAGTTGGGTCTTCAAAAGCTTCTTGAAGGTAGAGAGGATGTGTGTCCCTTATAAGTCCACGCTGCTCAGATGTCTGAGTTCTTAGAGTGTTGGGTATTGAAACATGCTCTGTCCCCACCCACCCCTCACAGATGACAGCCACGCAGCTCAGCAGCAGCAGCAGCAGCAGGCCGGCCCTGATGCGCAGGCCTCCATGCAGGGCTTCCTGCCAGCTGTGCAGAAGGCCCTGTTCCTCCACCTCACCCAGGGGCAGCCCCCGCCACCGCAACAGCAGCAGCAGCAGCAGCATCATCCACAGCAGCAGCAGCAGCATCCACAACAACAGCAGCAGCATCATCAACAACAGCAGCACCATCAACAACAGCAGCAGCATCATCCACAACAACAGCAACATCCACAGCAGCATCATCCACAGCAGCATCATCCACAACAGCAGCATCATCCGTTTCAACAACAGCTCCAGCAGCAGCAGTTTCATCTGCAGGCCGAGCCCCCGAGGCCAGAGGGACAGGGCCCTGGGCCAGCCAGCAGGGACAGAGGTATGGAGACACACTGAGAGATACTGTTGATATAACTGATGATATAACTGATGGAGACACAGGTCCCACTGGAGATACTACTGTTGATATGACTGATGATATAACTGTTGATATAACTGTTGATATAACTGTTGATATAACTGTTGATATGACTGTTGATATGACTGATGATATGACTGATGATATGACTGATGATATAACTGATGATATAACTGATGCAGACACAGGTTCCACTGGAAATACTGCTGTTGATATGACTGTTGATATGACTGTTGATATGACTGTTGATATGACTGTTGATATGACTGATGATATGACTGATGATATGACTGATGATATGACTGATGATATGACTGATGCAGACACAGGTTCCACTGGAAATACTGCTGTTGATATGACTGTTGATATGACTGTTGATATGACTGTTGATATAACTGTTGATATGACTGTTGATATGACTGATGATATGACTGATGATATGACTGATGATATAACTGATGCAGACACAGGTTCCACTGGAAATACTGCTGTTGATATGACTGATGGGGCCTGTTTGGGGAAGCTCACTTTCATTTCAAGAAAGTTGGTTTCTCACTTTTTAGGCTGATGTTGAGTCCTGTCATATTTTTTTGGGGGGGGGGGGGGGCTGTATCAGTATAAGGGAAGAATGCACATGGCTCTTGAGGTCCTGCTGTCATTTCATGTGTGTGTTTAGATGGTGTGATTTGCCAACTAAGTGCGTCGACTGTTTGGCTTAGTTACATGTGCTGCCCTCTGGTGGTCTGTCAATGGAACGTAAAAATGAATTATTGAATTATGAATTATTAAGACCTTTTGATTGGTTGAGAAGACGTTTCAGACGTGACTCTCACTGGAATCGCTGATTCATGTGCACCTCCTTCTGCGTTGTTGTTTCAGACGAGACGACGAATTGGTACTCCAGTGACGAGGAGGACGGCGGCGGGAGCGTGTCGTCCATCCTGAAGTCTCTGAAGAAACAGAACGAGATGCTCAAGAGCCAGCAGAGCCAGCCGCAGGCCCAGCCCAAGCCCCCCCAGGCCCCCCTGAGCGACCCCCGGCTGCAGAAGGGGCCCCCGAGCGACCCCCGCGTTAAAGCGGACCCGCGGCAGCGCAACACGGATCCCCGCAAGTCGGACTCCGAGCCCAACCACGACCCCCGGCTGTCCAGGGACCCCCGCAAGCTGAAGCCCGCGGAGCCGGCGCCCTCGAAGCCCGACGCGCACCGCCACCCCAGCGTGGCCCACAAGCCGCCCGCGGGCGAGGACGACGAGGAGGGCGAGAGGGAGCTGCGCGAGCGGGCGGTGCTGATCCCGCTGGAGCCCAGCCCCACGGGCGTGCTGCGCGACCCCCGCTGCCAGCTCAAGCAGTTCAGCCACATCCGCGTGGACATCCTGCTGCAGCGGCCCTCCTTCGCCCACGCCGTGGTCTGGGCGCCCGAGGACCTCATCCCGCTGCTGCTGCCCAAGCAGGAGCCCTCCATCAACCTGCCGCTGCCGCCGCTCATCGCCAACGCCCAGCTCAACCGCACTCTGAACGCCATGCCCGATCCGCACCTGTCCCCGACGCTGTCCGCGCCGCCCGACCCGCGGCTGGCAGCCGCCCGTCTGAAGGAAGGGGTGGGTAGGGTGGGCGCCGGCAGGCCGGGTCTGGAGGGCAAGGCGGGCGTGGAGAAGCCACTGGACCCGCGGACTCACAAGGACCCCCGCATCAGCCGCTCCTCCAGCCTGGACGCCTCCAAGCCCCCCGCGCTCAAGGACTCCTCGGGGGGAAGCGCGGCCCTGGACCCCCGGCTACTGAGAGGCACCGTTGGAGCGCCGGGCTCTTCGCCGGTGGCCAGCGCAGCTGTGGTAGCCGAGCCCGATAAGCTGCCCCCCTACGCCCAACGCTTGGCGGCCAACTCCAGCGGCGGCCTGGAGAGCCCCACCACCCTCCTGGGGGGCATCAGCCTGTACGACCCCCGCAGTCAGACCTCCCAGCCTCCCAAGCCCGCCGAGGACTTGGAGCCGCCCAGGAAGACGAGCATCCTCAAGCAGCCAGGGAAGCACAGTAGCAGCAGCCCCCCCCCACCCCAGCTCTCGCCCCCGCACCGCTTGGCGTCCGAGGGAAAGACTTCCGACAGCCCCTCGGACGGCTGCGCTGGCGGCCGCGGCTCCAACTCCACTGCTGTAGGCTCAGAGAAGGCAGCTTCCCCCACCACCACCACCACCACCAGCGCTGCCGCCCCCAGCCCCCCTACTCCAGCCCCGGCCCCCGCTCTCCACAACTTTCCCATCCAGGCCCTCACCGGCCTCATCCGCTCGCCCTACAATGACCCCCGACAGGCCAAGCCCCCTAGTGTAGTCGTGGCAGGGCCAGTGGAGGAGGCCGAGAAGAAGGAGAAGGAGAAGGAGGAGGTGAAGGACAGTGAAGAAAAGATGGAGGAAGAGGAGAAGGACCAGCAGCCGCAGCAGGAGGAAGAGGAGGAGGAGGAGGATGACAGACCACTAAAGGACGTGTTTAAGACGTTTGACCCGACCGCCTCACCCTTCTTTCAGTGAACAGTCCTGAGGCCCTCCGGCTCCCTCTGCTGGTGAACTCTGTACATAGCAGAACATTCATTGATTGACACCACCTTCCCCCCACACATGGCAATCGTAGTTGTATCTTTTTTCAAATTGACATATTTATTTATTTTATATTGTACATATTCGTTCTCATATTATGATCTCTTTCTGGCATCCCTAGTTCTTTGTAGTGGTGGGGGGGGCATCTATCCACGTTCACTTGCTAAAACTTCTACCAATCATGTGCTAGTGTTGATTGAGTTGCTGATGATTTCATCGTAACAGAATGACATCCCAATGCCACTTTTAAAAAAAAATTCCACAGACTTTGAAAATAAAATTCAAACATTTGATTTACATTTTTTTTTTCTCATTTAAAACAATATGATTTTGTGTGGGTCAGAAAGGTTAGTGATCTTCCTGTGGTAGGCGTATGTAACAGCTAGTTTGGTAATAACAATTAGTTGATTTGTTGATTCGTTCTCACTCAGTTAGCCATGGAGCTAACTGGAAATAAGTTTATTGTGCAGGATCGCATTTAAAAAAAATACAGTAATTCCATAAGCTTTTACCAGTACGTGTGTGTGCTGATTTAAATGATCGTTGGAACCATTTAAAATGTGGCCCTATATGTCATTCTGTTACTGGGAAGCTGCCCATGAACAGTTCTGCTTCATGGCTCAATTCTGTAACTTGTTAAAATATGGTGCGTTATTGATTATATTGAAATGGAGAGAGGTTCAGACTTAATTTATATACGGCTGTAGGAATATGAAAAAGGTTACACTATAAATGATTACTTTTGCAAAGAGATGTATGGTAAGTTAGGTGTTATTGTATTCATTTTATATGATAGTGTGAAAAAAATAAAGTTTCACATTAAATATAGTGACAGACTTTTTTAATAAAATAATAAAATCCAGTTAAGCTTCATATTCTGATGCTATAAGTATATCATAAGAGCCGCTAACCTTTTATCCCCTTGGTTGTGTTCTGTGTATGGCATTTGTGTTTCAGTTCATGTACGGTATGACTGAGAAGAATGTTTAAATTGTTTTACAAGACAAAAAAAACAAAACAGTTGAAGGACAATTGTTGACTTGTGTTGCTGTAAGGTGCTATCTTAGTGGCGTTCTCTTTTTTTTGTTGATAAATATAGTTTTTTTGTTTTTTTTAAATACTGTATGCTCAACTGTTAACTTGACTTTTAAAAAGCTTATTTTCTATCATAAATGCAGTGCTTTCCAGAAACTGTCCAAGTAATTAATGTAATTTTGTTACTGCTGACAGATGCCGTCAGAGAAAACACTCCAGATGAGTTTATGTGTGACCGTTCATTGCCTTTTTATTTTTTATCCATTGTCTTAAATAAAGAAAAATCTATATGGCTTCAGAAATGGTGTGAAAGATGAAAATGGAAATATGTCTGAACAGACTGTGTGGCCTGTAAACTTGTTATATTTTCTAAGGAAGCAAAAAAACTAAATATATATATATATATATATATAATTTATATAAATAAAACACACACACATGCATACATATATATTAAAAAATATATATAATGAAGTGTACAGCAATGTCCAGAAGTTTTCAGGAAAGGCCAGGAGCTAGCATTACACATACATCACACACACTAATATATATATATATATAATCTGTGTGTGTGTATTACATACTGTAAAGAGCATCACAGTTCAGTGCTGCACCAGTGTGTGGGTTGCAGTTCAGTGATGCACCAGTGTGTGGGTTGCAGTTCAGAGCTGCATGACGTGTGGGTTGCAGTTCAGTGCTGCATAACGTGTGCTGCACTAGTGTGTGGGTTGCAGTACAGTGCTGCATGGCGTGTGCTGCATCAGTGTGTGGGTTGCAGTACAGTGCTGCATGGCGTGTGGGTTGCAGTTGCAGCTCTTTACTTGTTGCGCTGCTCCAGAATGTGCAGAGGGGGTGCCAGACTGGGCTCGGCTGCATGGGCGGAAGTCCTGCGGAGGCCCAGATCGTCGGTGTCCGGGTTGGAGATCTCCAGGGCCCGGTGGATCAGGAGGTTCTTTTTCCACTGGAAGCACAAGGCGGCAGCTCTGGCCGCGTCCGAGTCGGGCTCCGGCTGCCGCAGGCCCTGCCAGGTTTCAAGAGAGGAGTCTCCAGTTGGCACACTCAACTGGGCCAACGGACAGATTCGTCAAAAGGTAGGCCAAGGAAAAAGGTTCAGACAGGATATTTGAAAGTAGCTCAGAAAAGTCTATTCTGATTTTTAATATGGGTCAGAAAGAGACATGGAAATTCAGAGAATGTGAAGAAATATGAAACCTCTTAATGTCTAATGTTAAACATTGACATTAAACATATAAAACAAATGTTTTATTGTAGGATACCTCGTGTAGCTGTACAAGGTAGCAATATAGTTTGTATTTGTACCTTAATGCAGGCCGTCTCGGCCGCGCGGACCCCCTTCAGGACGATCTGAAGCAGGTTCTGAGCGTTCTTCACCAGGGTCTCGTCTGAGGACTTGCTGCCAGGGGTCAGTGCGTTCACACTGCACACACATCATATCTTACTCACTGACATGCGTTCACACTGCACACACATCATATCTTACTCACTAACATGCGTTCACACTGCACACACATCATATCTTACTTACACATCATATCTTACTCACTAACATGCGTTCACACTGCAGACACATCATATCTTACTCACTAACATGCGTTCACACTGCAAACACATCATATCTTACTCACTAACATGTGTTCACACTGCACACACATCATATCTTACTCAGTAACACAGCAAATCTTACTCACTAACACAGCATATCTTACTCACTAACACAGCATATCTTACTCACTAACACATCATATCTTACTCACTAACACAGCATATCTTACTCACTAACACAGCATATCTTACTCACTCACACAGCAAATCTTACTCACTAACACAGCATATCTTACTCACTAACACATCATATCTTACATTTCTCTATGACATTTTTACCGTTGCTGTTGCTACTGAGAGTTAGAATAGAGTATGCCTGTCTCTAGTATAGAGTATGCCTGTCTCTAGTATAGAGTATGCCTGTCTCTAGTATGGAGTATGCCTGTCCAGTATGGAGTATGCTGCCTGTCTCTAGTATGGAGTATGCCTGTCCAGTATAGAGTATGCCTGTCTCCAGTATAGAGTATGCCTGTCCAGTATGGAGTATGCCTGTCCAGTATGGAGTATGCTTGTCTCCAGTATGGAGTATGCCTGTCCAGTATGGAGTATGCCTGTCTCTAGTATGGAGTATGCTTGTCTCCAGTATGGAGTATGCTTGTTGTTTTGGCTTGTCCTACCTGGAAATGATGGTGAGCTGGTTGGTAACGGTCAGTATTTGCTCCACCACTAGAAGGAGGTCACCGGTGCAGTGCTTATCCAGGCAGTGGTCTGCGATGACTTTCAGGAAGTGTGTGATGGACTGGCAGCTTGAGACGATGTGTTTGGCTGAGGACACAAAGGCCTCTTTGCCCTGAAGCACAGAGATGGGGGGCAAGAGAATATTATAATATATATATATATAAATATTTATTTCAGACGCCAAGTTCCATATAAAATAACAGACATACAACTATAAAAAAGAGAGAAAAACAAGAACATACAACATACATAATACAGTGCATTAAAAAGTATGAAGACTTTTGTGCCAATGTCGTCTTAATGTCGAAGTAAATCGATAGCAGCTCTTTAGAGGGTTGACCAGAGCCTCTACTATACAGTATGAGTGGCCTGTTGCCCCTGAAGCACAGAGATGGGGCATGAGAACGAGTGCCCTGCAGAACCACTGGAGCCTAACCACACATCACATAATCTATTAAATACTATATATATAAAAATAAGGAATTGTGCGTATTACATATTACGTTATAAATGTAGTGAATGTAAGGTACATGTAATAGAATACATACTTTAACTTTAGATTGGCTGGAGGAATAAGTGCAATAGTTAATAATAGACAGTAACAGCATTCTGGTTATAGTTTAGCAGTTAAATATATCTGGATCAGTTTTCAGGTGCAAGAAAAATTAGAGCTCAAGCGAAATCGTGATGTATGGATTCCAAACATCTGTCAAAGAGCCACACCTGTATCGGTCCTTTCCTTCTCAGGTACTGGGCCATGTGGTAGATCTTATCTGCGATGTCTTTGGTGGCCTGGACGATGTAGTTCCCCCGGGAGTCCCACCTGTCCGTCTCTCGTTTCAGATAGAGGCAGGTGTAGGTGAGGGAGGGGGGCGCTGAGCTCAACACGTGGTCTCTCTCTCTCTGCTGGGAGAGCAGGTCCACACGTCACCATCACCAGGGCCTAGAAGCCTCACACACAGTCTAGGGCATGGCATCTACACTCTTCAATGTACCAAGGTCTATAGTGTACATTATACAGATGAAGCCATCATCTGACCATCACTATCACCTGTACCAAGGTCTATAGTGTACATTATACAGATGAAGCCATCATCTGACCATCACTGTGACCTGTACCTAGACATACCATTCAAATAGTTAAACCCTATAGGCTATAGTGCACATTCTACAACCTAGACCAACCACAAGAGCCCAGGTATTTACCTTGTCTTATCTTTTTCTGGAGTGTTTGTCTTTACTGCAACACTATGGGTCTCTAAAACACAGGACACTTTTATTCCTCTCTGGCCCTCCTTACAACGTGTTTTCACACATGACTGTTGCAAGCTACTGTTATTATTTGCTTTCCTGTTGCTTTCCTAAATCGCCTCTAAATATACACCGATGCCTCTATCTTACCCGCATTGTCAAAATAATCAGATTACACATGCGATGTCCTCTTTTAAAATACCCCCAAAAAAGAAAACATTGTCATGTCCCACTCCAACAATGCAACTCATTCATCTGTGACATGCAGCATTCATCCTGTTTTACCATTTTGGGTTCCTGTTTAGGTGAAGTGGGGAAGTTTATGGTTGGGTGCACTGTCTGTGTGATCCTTGGCTCGCTGCTCTGTTTAGTGTCTGTCGCTGTGTTTGCAGGAGGGGCTTTTTCCGCCGCTGCCGAAGGAGTGTCTGTCCATGTGAGGGGGGCTTTTTCTGGCGCTGCCGAGGGAGTGTCTGTCCATGTGAGGGGGGCTTTTTCTGGCGCTGCCGAGGGAGTGTCTGTCCATGTGAGGGGGGCTTTTTCTGGCGCTGCCGAGGGAGTGTCCGTCTGTGTGACGGGGGCTTCACGCGGTCTCTTGCCCTGCAGTCCGAGCTTGACCTGTTCTTTTATTCTTTCCAGGATTCCATCCACCTTGCAAATCTCCTCCACCAGGTAGTGGGCTTTGGCCGCCCAGCACTGGGTCTGTACCTCCAAGCTGAGAGACTCGCAGCACGCCTGCGTCTCCACCATCAGTCTGATCCTGCTCACAATGTCCGACATTTGGAAGGACAGATGGTCGTTGATAAACCGCAGCTGGATGCGTTCGCGTGGGTCTCGGATGTAGTTGAAACAGTCTTGCACACTCTTGGTTGCGGCTTTGACGTTCTCCAACAGTAACTCGGCCGCATTTTCAAAATGCTTCTGAGCCTCCAGAGCTCTACTCTGCTCCTGGGTCTTGGCAGCGGCTGAATAAGCCAAAGTAATTGCATTTTCAATTGGCATCACATAATCTTTGTTTACTTTACTTAGCAGGCCTGACAGCGTCTTCATGTTGGTCTGAAGCTGCCTCTGTACGAGTTCAGACTTAGCCAGCAGAAGAATACCAGAATCAGAGGCGGTTCCAAGGTCCTCTTCGACTTGAAGGTAGGTGTCCGTCAGCATCTTGACCTCTCCTTGGAGTTCGCTCAAGGTTTTGACTTTGTAGTGATCCCTGCAGTTCAAGGAGGACAACCTCGCCGCCTCCTGGATCCTGAGTGAGTTCTCAGACATTGTCGTCAGCCATTTCTTTGGGGTCATTTGATGCTTCGTTAGTTGACCCGTGTTAGCAGACGCCGCTGTGCCAATAATTTTGTCCAGTGAGTTCAGAAGAACCTGCATGGACAGAGCCCACAGTAGACATGGGCCTTCTAGATCAGCTACCGGTCCTGGTTTTGATGCTAGGTCAGCTATCTGTTTGCTGTTGGTTTGTGCTTTTTTCAGCTTGTTGTTCAAGACAGAAATGCTCTCATGACCCTCTCCTCTTGCCGTGTTTTCCAGACACGCGACGAGTTGCACCACATCCGCGCACAAACACATCACTTCGGCCAGTTCACGTGAGACGGTCTCCGTTGTGTTCGGGCCGTAGCCTTGAAACATGGCGGAAATGGCCCGATACCACGTGCCTGCGACAGGTAAAAGAATGTTCCGGGTGTTTCTGATCAGGTCGGAGAACTGTGTGCTGTGTTTATAGATGCTGTCCATGCTCATGGCAGAGCTCATGGCCGTCTCCTGAGCCGTCTGGACCAGCAGAGGTGTTAGAGACACTAACTCTGACCGAAGACCGTCCACCTGGTTGCTGTCGTCATTATCTATAAGGGTGGCGGCCTCTTTGGCAGCTTGTGTGTAGCAGTTTGAGAACTCAAGAACACCAGAGCAAGCCACGCTCAGAGCTGTCACGTCTCTCTCTTTGGTCATGCTTACTACATCTCTCAGGAGGGGCAGGAGATCAACGGTTTTGTTTGGAAACTTTTGAGGTGTGGTTTGTGGTTTGGTCTCCAAAATAAAAAACGTTTTACCCAAGTCAGTATCCTTGAAATGATGGAACTGTTGGAACTGTTGAACTGTTGGAACGGACACGTTCTGGTCGACTTCTTTCATCGCGTGTTCTAACTTGGGTTGTGCAGATGAAACTATGCTGGGGCTGTCTCGATGTGAAAACTGATCTTCAGGGTTACCCTCCTTTGCATCCAGAACCGACGGTATTAGTATTGGAACCGGTTCTGTTTTGGGGAGGACTGCTAATAAAGCCGTGGGATTACGGGCTTCCTCCCGCAGAGGACTGAGGAGATCAGGGTGCTGCAGGCCATCCAAGCCCTCGCGTAACACCTCAAAGCTTTCGATTGCCAAGATGAGATTATCTGAGAACATTACATAAGCACATAAGTCATCGTGGCCACTGCTTGAAGCGATGTCCGTGACGCATCCCGCCACCTCCGCCGCGGCGGCTTCGGCCTGTCGGACCAGCACCAGGAGGCCGTTGCGGTAGATGGGGTCGTCGCTCTTGTCCACGTGTCTTCTCACGGCCTGAACCACTTGGCTCATGTGGCCCATTAGAAGCCCAGCGTGCTCGCCAAAGAGCTGAAGGTCCTGGCGTTTGTGTGCCGCGTCGCATCCACGCGAGCCGTCCTCCATCCCCCGCACCGCCAGACTCGTGAACGCTTTCACGTCCATGATGTCACTGAAAGCGATCATGAGCTGATCGGTGTCGTCCACCCACCTGTGGTGCAGGTCCAGAAGGTTCTGGAGCGCCCCGGAGCACTGGACCGAATCCCCTCTGAGCTCTTGGAGAATCGGCGCCACTCCGTCCCTCAGTCGCGTCAGGCACGTCCGCAGGTTCTCCACGCGCTCCAGGCTCTTGGCGTCCGTGGCTAGCGCTGCAACGAAACCCGTGACCTGAAGCATTCTGTCGGCGTGACGAGTGAAGGCCCTCAGCAGCGGCTGGAAACCGTCGGGGTCAAACTCTCTGCCCTCTGGCTCACCCTGGAAGATGTGACCGATGGTGCTGACCAGCTGTTCCATCGGAGCGCCGGCTGAAACGAAGACATCTAAGACCTGACACAGCGTAGCCATCACCACAGCTTCATCCAGACTATGGATCCGCTGTATGAGGGAGGCACAGAGGCTCCCTAGATGTTGCTGGGATTGATGAAGCGGACCTCCGTGAATCTTTAGCTGTTGTGATATTTCTGCCCACAGTTGGAGGGCGTGCCGACAGTTCTCCGCCACCCCTGGCTGGATCTCACTCCGAGATGAGTTCCCCACCATCATACAGTGGAACACCAGGTCTCTCAGCAGCACGTCGAAATCACTCACTTTGATCGCCGCGCCATCGGAGGCACTTAGAACCTGCAGTAAATTGCTCCGCCTGTCGGTGTAGTACCCGTTGGGTCCAGAGGGGGTCCAGTGGCAGCTGCTCTTCAGTGTGGTGACGATGTCACGGACGGTGGAATTCACTTGCTGTAGGACGTACGTTTTGGCAGCCTGGGCCTGCTCACTGGTTGGATGTTTGATGGTGGTGTACATGGCCGTGTGGAGCATGGAGATGCACTTGGTCAGGGTGTCTAGAGAGCGTCTCACGTGCCCCCGCTGGGTGGGGCACCTCAGGTCCTGCGTCCTCTCCTCCACCAGGCTGGTCATCAGGAGGACGGCCCTGGAGAACACCTGGAAGACCTTGAGCAAGCAGGGCATGTCTCTCGCAGAGCCGATTTGGGAGACGCATTCCGAGACCCAGTGAGCAGCCGCGACTATCTTCCTCACGGTTGCATCGTCCTCCACCAAAAGAATCTGAGAGAAAACACAGCAAAGACATGCAAAGAGACACAAATGAGCTTGTTGTCATTGATGCTGATGTTGAGATGAGGTAATACAGACAACTGACCCCTTAAAGGAGATGTCCGCGATTCTAACGCAATACATTTTTTGTCAAATTCAGCGTATCGCTCCTCACTGTCGTCCAGCTGTCCAATCTATGTGTTTGACTGGCTCATCAAACATCAACAACTTTTCACAAGAACTGCAGACTGCTTCTTCAAATCCATGAAGAACAAAACGACGAAGGCGTTGACGCCGTTGGCGGCCGTTACCTTGACTACGCCCAGTAAGACGTTTTGAGTGGCCACCACAAGCTCCTCCCTGTGGCCCTCCAGATGAGGCTGGATGTTGAGCTTCTTGTGAGGCCAGCAGCACGTGCTGCCCCGCAACCCTCAGAGCCTTGCTCCACCAGGGGCCGCCACCTCCATCCTCATCACCTCATCATCAGTGTCCACCACCAGCCTGAGGACAGGAGAGGCACTCTGCCGTGGATCTGTGTGGTTCTGTGTGTGTGTGTGTGTGTGTGTGTGGTTCTGTATGGTTCTGTATGGTTCTGTATGGTTCTGTGTGGGTCTGTGTGGTTCTGTGTGGGTCTGTGTGTGTGTGTGTGTGTGTATGTGTGTGTGTGTGTGTGTGTGTCTGCGTGTGTGTGCGTGTGTGTGTGTGTGTGTGGTTCTGTGTGTGTGTGTGTGTGTGTGTGTGTGTGTGTGTGTGTGTGTGTGTGTGGTTCTGTGAGGTTCTGTCATGGTTCTGTGCGCTTGCGTTTGGCTAAGCCATTTGTTTGAATATCTTTTAGCACATCACACATAGCTTATATAACAATACCTATAAGGTACTGTGCTACTAAATTATTGTGATGAAGAGATATTGAAGCCTTTATACATTTACATTTACATTTACATTTAGTCATTTAGCAGACGCTTTTGTCCAAAGTGACGTACAAGGGAGAGAACAGTCAAGCTAAGAGCAATAAAAAAGCATGGTGTAACAATAAATACTACTTTACATGAGAATTAGAAAAACAACAACCTAGAAAAGAGGAAAAAGAAGTGCAGGAATGTAACTGCTGAAGTGCAAGTTAAGCGCTAGTCAGGTGTCAGTTAGGAGGGGAGGTGCTCTCTGAAGAGTTGGGTCTTCAAAAGCTTCTTGAAGGTAGAGAGGGACGCCCCTGCTCTGGTAGTACTAGGCAGTTCGTTCTACCAACGTGGAACTACAAATGAAAATAGTCTGGATTGCCGTGCTTGCACGGACGGCAGTGCCAAACGACGCTCATTAGACGAGCGCAACGTCCTGGGTGTAACATTTGCCCTTACAACTGCCCTATACACTTTAACACTGAATTGCTCTGCTTTTTGTTTTATGTCAAAACCTCTTCCAGTCCTGCTGCTTGGTGCGATGCAACTGAACATTTCATGACACTGCCTTCAAAATGGCCTGGTGCTATTATTGTGTCAGGTAGTTTTTTTTTATTGAAGACTCTTCTATGCCAAACTCACCGTGTCGCCACCGTGGCCATGTGTCGGGCAGCTTTGGCCACGGCCTGGGCAGCCGCCTCCAGCCGGGCGAAGCGCTCGGGTTCCTGCCCGCTCTCGCACAGCAGGATCAGGTGGCACAGGTGGGTGGTGATGGGCGCTACCACCTGCTCGATGGAGGTCGTTTTGATCAGACCATCCTCCAGGAGAGACACCATGACTGCTGAGCAGGAACTGGGTAAGGAGGCTTCAGTACAGGTATGAGAAGCTTGAATATAGATGGAATGATCACAGTGGTAAAGAAATTGTATTGCTAAATAATTCCCATTTGTTAATCGTAAGACAGCATGTACCGGTATATATGATTGCCTTTTTCGGCTGATTTCAGTGAGGTTGAACATAGAAAGCGTTTTACACATTTGTAAAAAAAAAAAACAATGAAAGCCTTCTGTCTAACTTCATGGTGTACGGGTTTGCAAGGTGTGCCAAAAAACAGACAATGGACCTATTGTTGCACCCCAGACATTAGCATATGCTGCTGATACCATCACATTAGACACAGTTAAACGGTCAATGCTGCAGCAATAAATTATACAGCCACCCATACAGAAATATCATATGGTAAAATATATTAGACATTAGATCTTTCTGATACTCACTAGGAAGTGCATGTGTTGTGGGATGCAAGGCAGATGACGGGATGCACTCTGTGACTGACTTATAAATTATGCACATTAACTCGCTGTAGGCCGGCCAGGGGATATTCATGTGTACCATAGCAACCAGCGTCAGCTGACACAAACAATGACCTCATTAAAAGGCGTAGGCCCTCTGCAAAAAACTACTAAACCCTCACCGTGGACACACACACACCCTCACCGTGGACACACACACACCCTTACCGTGGACACACACATAAACCCTTACTGTGGACACACACATAAACCCTTACCGTGGACACACACACACACACCCTTACCATGGACACACACATAAACCCTTACCGTGGACACACACAATTCTGTCTGGTTCAAATGTGTACACACACAATTCTGTCTGGTTCAAATGTGTACACCCTTACGGAGAAGTTAGCACTGAGACTACTGAAACAGCCTGAACTTGAACAGAACAAAATGTTTAACTTCAGCAATTCAAGTGTACTTGCACTTTAGTAAGATATTGTTAATTCATCTAACATTCTTATGAGCTTCTTTCTTTAATGGACAGGAGTCAGTAGTCCTGAACAGCCCAAGGGTCACATTACAGACACGCTCGTATAAATGCAACATAAGTTCATGTCAGGCCAGGTAGGTTTTTAAGTTGGGTCACAGACTGGTAGGTTTATAAGTTGGGTCAAAGACTATGGTGAAGCAGCAGTGGATTTGATGGGTCAAATGCTGTTCATGTTGAAATGTAGATATGTAAGATATGTAAAATATAGATATGTAAGATATGTAAAATATAGATATGTGAGATATGTAAAATATAATGTAGATATGCATTTAAAGAAATATTCTATTTTGAATCAGTTAACATTGCAGGCAGTGTAACATTGTCGGTAAGCAAATATTGTATACACTGTAGAATAATAAAACTCATGGCCACCAGGGGGCATCAGACACTACACGTGCCCAAATGTGTCTGTGAAAGGGCAGAGAAGAAAAGCTCAAGAAACATGACTTAACTCCATGTGAACTTTAATCTTAAAATGGCAGTATCAACCGATAAATACACAGCTTGAACATTAGCTTGTACAACAAACATACAACTCAAATACCTTTATTTAAAAAAAAAAATGAAATTCAGTGACAGTAGTTTATTTTTTTTCTGTAATACATCCCAAAAACAGGTGATAATGATGACAATCACAGTTCTATATATATTACACCTAGAATGTCAAGTATCTCTCTCTCTCTAGCACACACACTTACTGGAACAGGCCAGTAACTCAATAACATCTACGCGGTGCGAGGGAAGTGTGTGTGAGTATGTCTATTCCATGCCAGTGGTATTAATGAATGAAATACACAAGCTATATTCTGTAGGTGAGCCTTACCAGAGATCAACTAAGCCATATTGAGCTGAGTGTGCTAACCCTCTTCGTATATGTAGTCAGTGAAATAAAGTGACCGAAGCTCTGGAGACACGACTCACCCAGAGGCAACCCAACCCAACCGCTCTAGGAAACCCAGTGGATCAAAGCGACAAACTTGCCTAACAAGAGTTTATTCGCCGTACAAACAATACTTCTGAATTGTTTAAAAGCGAGAGGTCTTTCAACGCTCATATATCAAGGAGCTGGAAGAGGGGAAGAAAATAATCATAATACTGGGATCAGCCTCCTGCACACACATCAAGCCGCTGTTGTTGCCCAGTTAAAGTGTTTATCATGGCGGCCTGTTCTGGCTACGTTTCTGATAAAATTTTACTCTAATCCAGGAAATTAAGGCTTGGATTGAGTGAGGGTGGGGGTGGAGTGAGGGTGGGGGTGGGGGGGGGGGGGTGGGGGGGGCATGTGGGCACGGGTTTATGGAAATTAGGAAGCATTACTTAAACGTACTCTCCTGTGAGAATCTATGTTCTGTGGTGGTGGTGGTGGTGGTGGTGGCAGATTTTCAGGGAGTTCTTACATTCCAGCGTGTTGACTTAAAACAGGCTGTTCCCACAGGCCCCCGAAGAGCGTCTCGTGATGGAGTGCACGGCGTTCCCTCCTAATTTTAGGCCATTACACCCTCGCTGCTCCTGTGGGGGGCAGACCTGTCGTAAAGCACCCCAGACGAGCCTCTGCCTCTCTCCCCCCTGACCCCAGACCTGTCGTAAAGCACCCCAGACGAGCCTCTGCCTCTCTCCCCCCTGACCCACGCAAAACAAAGGCAAACATCAACTGACCTTCTCTGTTTTCAGTTCATTTCATTAATATCCATCATCTTAGTCCAAAGAAATCCTCCACAAACTGAGATTTGAGATTATCTCCCCATACAGTATATGTATGTAAACCTGAAACCGTTTCCATACTGTCTCGATAAAGATCGCTGGGGTTCTATTATTGAGGCTGAGCCTTTGCAGTTTGATACCATCATCAGTTTGTTTAACTCTCAATGTGAATCTGGGTTCATTCTGACGGATGATGGTAGGGAACGTAAACACAGAGATTGGCAGATTGCTAGACTTGTGATATATCTACACAAATCTCAGTATCTAAATATATGTGGGGGGTATTAAGGCATAGTGAAAATAACACCATTTTTAATGGGCATACCACATGAATAAATGCTAAAACACTGTTCTCAAACACCTCATCTCAAGACTAGCCACATCTTGTGTTTGTGCTTGCTTTATCGGCTTATATACCCAATGAACCTTCTCACCGCAACTAGTCAGTTTGTAACCACCGACTTACGTGCTTGACAGTACGTTCAAAAATGGCAAGCCGAAATGCATGTAGCATTACAAATCTTCAGCACAAATGGAATTGTGTGCTAGTGAAACACACAGGTATTTATTCATGTCATAGGTCTGAGATTCAGCTGGTGGTTTTCTTTTCAGTCGTGTCATTCTTTTGTAAATGGTGCATTCTGTTCGTGTTGTGTGGACAATATCAGTCTTCATGTTAAGGTCTGGGTCTAGACATCTTCATTTTAGGTCTACACATCTTCATTTTAGGTCTAAGCATCTTCATTTTAGGTCTAAGCATCTTCATTTTAGGTCCCAGGCATCTTGACTTCACTCTTTGGCTTAGGAAAGGGCAGTACATAATATCTTCCTTCAAATGTGCTAATGGTAAGGTTAAAATAAAAAAGGAAGAATAGCATCAACTCTTTGGCATACAACAGTCATCAGTGCTCTTAAAAAAACAAACATAGGATATGACTCCCAGGGACTTGAAAACAATCCAAGCCCCATCGAAGCTCTTCTCTATACAATATGGAATACATGTATAAAAAATAGATTTAGCTCTGAAACAGCGCCCTGAGGGTTTTTTCCTTCTTGTCTGCTGATACTGACATGATCAATACATCCATCAATCAATCAATCAATCAATCAACTTTTTCTGCTGAAACTGACATGATGTCCACATCTGATTGACGAAGCCATTGTCACTTTTCAGTCAGTCAGTCTGTTCAGTCCTTGGCAAGAACGTAACTCCACTGGGGGAAATGACTCCAATCCCATGTGTCGGTCGGACAGCAACATAAACATCTCTCACCTCCGTTAGCTTTCCTCCTACACAAGAAAGTGTCAAACCTCCGAAAAATTAGGAGAATTATTCATTTCTTCCACATATGGAAGACTGGCGGACCCCGTGGCGCACAGGATTGGCCGAGGCAAAGGCAGCAGCTCATTGGATCGTTTGCAGTCCAATGCTCGAGCTCATTGGCTTTCATTGTAATCCTCCTGCACCCGCTGATCATTGGCTCTTCTGCACCCAGTCCCAGCTCTCGTCGCTGTCCTTCCTGCTCTTCTCGGCCTCTATGATCTCTCGGTAGCGGCGGCGGAAAAAGCCCATCTGCAAAAGCAGAGAGAGAGAGAGAGAGAGAGAGAGAGAGAGAGAGAGAGAGAGAGAGAGAGAGAGAGAGAGAGAGAGAGAGAGAGCTTGAGATCACAACCAGCAGGGCAAGCAGCCATACACTACAAACACAGCACTGGACGTGAGACTGAGTGGATAAATGAAAAGATTAAAGTCAGTGAGACAGGTTGTTTAACGAACAGATAGACAGACAGACAGACAGACATCTATAGTTAGATATAAACAAATAGACCAACAGGCAGATAGTAATAAATAGAGGTGCTAATAGCTAACAGTGCTACGTAGTGTTGTGGTAGGCTGGTAAGTGTCCTGGTAATGAGAAGAGTTGGCGTAAGCACAGACACGGATGATATGCTTATTGCGCTCATTCATCTCTGTTTATTGATACGGCCCCATGCGCTCGTCAGGCATTTCCTGAGGAGAGCGTTGCTAGACATGTGCAGCCCTTGTAAAAGGGGTTTATTTTGGCCCATCCAAGGTCTCATGAAAAAAGGTATGTGTGTTGTGTGTGTGTGTGTGTGTGTGTGTGCGTGTGTGTGTGTGTGTGTGTTGTGTGTGTGCGGGGGTGTATCCCTGGACCAACATTCCAAGGTTCAGTTGTGGTATTCCCGCCGGAGCGGAGGAGGGGAAAAGAAAAGGAGTTTTGTGAAAAGTGGCCCCCAAGAAATCAGGGTGATTGCCATTTCCTCTTTGAAACGGCTTTTTTTTTTTCACATGCGAGTGCTGCGGTGCAAATTCTCCTCGGGTCCTGGGGCCGACTCCACGGGCGAGGGGCGAGGGGCGAGCCGAGCGCTCACTGTGAGCCCCCTCCGGCTGCCCGGTCCAACACAAGCCGCCCCTCATCCCCCGAGGAGAGAGGGGAGGAGAGGAGAGGAGAGGAGAGGGGAGGAGAGGAGAGGAGAGGAGAGGAGAAGTGCCCCTCAGCGCGCCAGTTAAACGTGACGCAGGGACAGAATAACACGGCCTGATGAAAGCCTCGGGACCTGACGAGGTCTGTTTATAGCTTATTAAATACACATGAGCAATGTGATACCCATAAAATAATGCTCAAGTAACGTTAATAAGGTTTCCAGGACTCGGACTCTGTTGGTCAGCACAGATGATTACCTTTAACTGCGTAGTGATGATGAGGAAATAATGATTAAAGGGGAACGCCACTGGCTGCGATCGAGCTCCTTGGGTTTTTTAGTGTGTTTCGCCGACCTGTGATGTGGTTATTGAAGCAGGTGTATTCATTCTGCTTCCCCGATACCACCGTGCCAGGTAGTGAGGTCAGTGTCTTGATACACACACCACCGTCTCACTGAAGTCTAAGCGTCGGGATACAATGGCCACCCTGAGAAACACTGGAGCTGGGGTTTGCACAGTAATTGTATTATGGCCCCATAACCTAAAAGGTCACGCGACCTCTACGTTTTGGGGCTCATAAAAACCCCGAAATGCTCAGTTAATAATTAACGTGTGTCTCAAAATCTCAAGAGAGAATCAAAAGAACATTGTGGTCCACAGATGCAGGTGACTAATGGGAGAACTAAACAAGATCACAGGGTACAGAGAAACTGATACGGTAAAAGAGCTAAATTACTTGGAAATTTGCTAGAAAAATTCCTGGGTGTTTCTGAGCAGAGTGAGGATTCAGTGATATCATCTGGTCAAATAATAACGTTCTTTTTTTTCTCGTAGCCTTGTGACTGGAGGGGGGGGGGGGGTGAGTTCATACGGGTTCACTCGAGGAGAGGGAGGCGGAGTGAGCACAGCCTTCACAGACCAGTGGGGGTAGTATATAGTGTATTCTCTAACTTGTCACAAAATAGACAAGTTATGAATTTGATCTGTGACCACTTTGCTTTACTGGTCGAGCTGTTGAACGCTTCAAGCACTCTCACTTTTCAGTCATTCTAAGGTGGCCAGTTCCCCTGTGGTGACCCCCTGGACAAGCCCTCTCTAAGGTGGCCAGTTCCCCTGTGGTGACCCCCTTGACACGCGCTCTCTTAGGTGGCCAGTTCCCCTGTGGTGACCCCCTTGACACGCGCTCTCTTAGGTGGCCAGTTCCCCTGTGGTGACCCCCTTGACACGCGCTCTCTTAGGTGGCCAGTTCCCCTGTGGGGACCCCCTTGACACGCCCTCTCTTACCTTCCACAGCAGCACGGCGAGCAGGAGGAAGATGAGGATCCCGACCAGGAGGCTGATGGCGATGATCCAGCCGACCACGTAGCCTCTTGGCTCCTGACTGTGAAGCGCCTCGAACATCAGCTGCGAGCGAGCAGAGGAGATTGGGTTCAAACTCAGACAGGAAGACTACACACAGACACACACACACACACACACACACACACACACACACACACACACACACACAGACGCATGCACACACACACACACACACACACACACACACACACACACACACACACACACACACACACCACACACACACACACACACACACACACACACACACACACACAGACAGACGCATGCACACAGACACACACACACACACACACACACACACACAGACAGACGCATGCACACAGACACACACACACACACACACACACACACACACACACACAGACGCATGCACACACACACACACACACACACACACACACACACACACACACACACATACAAATGTGCATGCATACACACACATACACACACACACACACAGGACTTTGGCCTTCCAACTGGCCAGTGTCATTTTAATCTGTTTCTGTCTCCGAGACATATTGAAAGGTCTGTGTAGCCAATGGACTGATATCAAAACAGAACAGGCCTAGCAGACAGGCTTTTAGGTCTGGATGAAATCATTATGCAATTTCCTGATGATAATAGAGTCTGCTCTGCGTCGGTGTTGGATATGGGTCTGTTAAGTGAAAACAAAGGGAGCAATTATGGCAGAAATGCTCCGATTTGAAGAACAATATTGTCTGGAAGCTGCTATTCCATCCAGCAAGCCCATTAATTCATTCTTTGCTACAGTCAGATGCCAAAATCGCACTGCTTTATGACTTTATATTTATATGAAATAAAACAGTATTCAGAATTCATAGAATGCCTTACACATTTGGGATCTGGGCAATCTGGCGTAGCGATCTGTTTCTATTTGCTAATATAGTTTGTTGACCTTTTCATGTGAACCCAAACAAATACAGTTTTTTTTTATTTTTGTTGATTTACGAAAACACTGGACTCCACAATAAATGAGCCCGATGTACTCTCCCAGCTGCGGAGAGAGTGCATAGTGACCCACTGAATTATCCACCACAAATTACTGGGAGAGGAAAAAAAAAAACGATGGCGTCTACAACAATCAAATAATTTAGTAAAGGTCAAAAAATAAAGCTGAAAATAGAAGGCAAATAGAGAGGTCGAAAGCTCACAGAAACGGAGTCAACTCTACACGGGGTTCTCTACTACAGGAATCCTGGGGGAGATTTCTATAAAACGGGGGAAGTTCAGTCAGTAAGAAGTTCATGAGTGGGTGTTTAATAGAAATGTGTAATATATAAATATTGATTTAGAATTCTGCAGCACATTCCTGGTCTGAGGGGGTGGAAGCCCTGCTGCTTTAGAAACAGCGTCCGTGTAGACGGACCCTCACACACACATGTGCCCTGAGAAGACCGAGAATATATGGAGCATGGCGAGGAGACCTGTTGACCCTGAGAAACACGGAAGAATTTAACCTTTTTGCCGACTATAACACGCCGCCTCTGCAACGCGCCGCCTCGCTGGCCAGAAGAACGTTCTGGATAAGTCCGAATCTAACTGTAGCATGAGAAGGCTGAAGGAACGCTCTCACTGGACCGAGTGGAAAGACAGCTGATAAATCTCCCCCTTGTCACCCCCCTGAACTCTTTCCCACATTTCACTCCCTTTCTCTGCGAAGGCCGCCAGACCAGAAAAAGGCTTCATGTCAGTTTTTTCAAAACACACAACAAAAAAAACAACAACAAAAAGAACTGATGGAGATGTGCTGTTCAGTTCGACCCGCGCCAAGCCTCCGTGGTTCACAGTTCAGTTCGACCCGCGCCAAGCCTCCGTGGTTCACAGTTCAGTTCGACCCGCGCCAAGCCTCCGTGGTTCACAGTTTCGACAGCCAGAACTGGTTAGCTATAATGTTGCGCTATATCCGGAGATGTGGGAAATGTAGATGACCTTAATTGGCCTCGATTGAATCTCAAATTGAATTGGGTTCTTTAAAGCTCTGCGCTGTGCGAATGGGCCTTGGCTCCTATGGAAATGTCTAAACGTCTCCATCCTGGTGCTGAGTGACTGAGGGGCCAGCGAGGGAGGGGGGGCGGGGGCGGGGGCGGGGGCGGGGGGGTCAACACGTTGAATGAGTGGTAAGGGAAGCAAACAGGAGAGGGAGAGGGAGGGGGAGGGGGAGCAGACACATTTACGACAGGTCTGAATTAGCCCATACCCACCCCAAACCACCCCACCCACCCCCTCCACCCCCCCAGCCTCGAGCGCTGAGGGTCAGACACACAGCAGTGGTCAGCGTCTGGGTCAGAAACCTAATCAGCTGAGAGCCCCCGTCCCCCCCCCCCGTTTCCCCCCTTCGGAGATGTCCCGTGTTATGTTACACTTAAGGTATCTGGCAGACACTTTTGTCTAGATAGAATAGAAATGCAACCACAGTGATAAATGAAGTATTACACATAATGCCAGTTAGTATTGAACACAAGGCCGTGTGCTGCTGATGCAGTCGGCCCGTCGCGGCTCCACTCGTCACTCAGCGGTGGCGCCGCGGTCAGAGGAGGAGGACCTGTCCTTGAGCACAGCTGAGGTCAGAGGAGGAGGACCTGTCCTTGAGCACAGCTGAGGTCAGAGGAGGAGGACCTGTCCTTGAGCACAGCTGAGGTCAGAGGAGGAGGACCTGTCCTTGAGCACAGCTGAGGTCAGAGGAGGAGGACCTGTCCTTGAGCACAGCTGAGGACCCCAAGCGGAGGGGGGGTCCCAGCTGAGGACCCCAAAAAGAACCGGCGGGGTCCCAGTGGAGGAGCCCCCTCACCCCGCTGCCCCCTCACCCCGCTGCCCCCTCACCCAGCTGCTCGTCCCGCTTTAAAAGCACTCAGAGATCCAGCGCCAGCGGAGCGAGGACGCCAGCCCACGCCAGCCCACGCCAGCCCACGCCAGCCCACGCCAGCCCACGCCAGCCCAGCGGCGCCCCCTTCAAATGGCCTCTCTTCATTTCCCCACAGACTGCAGAGGTGTCTGGAGACTCTAGGGTTCGGGATTCTCCAAAAACAATTTCCTGAGTGTCAGCACTTTGATGATGCCCTCCAATCAGCTTAAGGTAAACAACAGCACAGGCTGCCCGGGCCGTTAGACTAATTGAAGTGGCTGGTGAGAGTGAGGGATAGAGAGGGAGAGAGAGAGAGGGAGAGAGAGAGAGGGAGTAGAAAGAGAGAGAGAGAGAGGGAGAGAGGAGAGAGGTGAGAGTGAGGGAGAGAGAGAGAGAGGAGAGAGAGAGGGAGAGAGAGGGAGAGAGGAGAGTGAGGGAGAGACTGGCTGGTGAGAAGGAGAGAGAGAGAGGGAGAGAGAGGGATAGAGAGACTGGCTGGTGAGAGTGAGGGAGAGTGAGGGAGAGAGAGGGAGAGAGAGAGAGAGGTGAGAGAGAGAGAGGGAGGGAGAGAGAGGGAGAGACTGGCTGCCATTGAAAGACTGAATGTCAAACTCACTGATATCTCTTCTGGTTGGCCGTGGGCTACTTCAATGGCCCTGTCATCCACACGAACATTCCCTCGGGTCACGAACTGGATCACAGAAGAGCTGTCCTGTGGTGTGGAGAGGGTTAGAGTTAGGGAGCTGTCCTGTGGTGTGGAGAGGTTTAGAGTTAGGGAGCTGTTCTGTGGTGTGGAGAGGTTTAGAGTTAGGGAGCTGTTCTGTGGTGTGGAGAGGTTTAGAGTTAGAGCTGTCCTGTGGTGTGGAAAGGGTTAGAGTTAGAGTTAGAGTTAGGGAGCTGTCCTGTGGTGTGGAGAGGGTTAGAGTTAGAGTTAGAGTTAGGGAGCTGTCCTGTGGTGTGGAGAGGGTTAGAGTTAGAGTTAGAGTTAGGGAGCTGTTCTGTGGTGTGGAGAGGGTTCGGGTTAGAGTTAGAGTTGTCCTAGACAGGAGGCAAATGAGGTTTCACCAGCACATCACTACTGCAACTACTAAACTACTACTATCTTTCTATAGACTAAAGGACCTGGTTTAAATGAATGGTGAATAGAGCTGGATGAAAAGATGTTGATGGTAGGGGGAGAGAAAGGACTGTTACGACCACATGTGTGTGTGTGTGTGTGTGTGTGTGTGTGTGTGTGTGTGTGTTACGACCACATGTGTTGTGTTCTTTGTCACTTTCCTTCCCTTTTCTGTAGCTCCGCCCAGGTTGTGTTCCCCCTGACTCCAGTTCACTGCTGCAGAGGAGAGGCTTCTAACTAGGGGACTGCTGGTCTCGCTGCCTCGCAACCTGGGATTTTGTTGTACAGCTATGTTTTGATGTGGTTGTCATGTAGTTGTTGTATTAATAAATCCTATGGATTTGGTACTTTTAAAAGGTGTTTTTTCGTAGTTGTTTTGGGTCAGCGGTGGAATGTTTGTTCGCCCCATAGGGCCACTAAAGTTGGTGGCGTAACAATGACCATAATGTATTATTATTTAAATCTTTCTGAATGAACATGGCTATGAGTTGGCGTGTGGCTTACCCTCTTCAGTATCTCTGTGTTCAGTAGCATGTGCACATCTATGCTAACAGCCTCCTCCTTGGCCTGTGAGCCCAGGGTGCACGAGATCACAAGACACGCTCGTCCGGGCCGGTCACAGTCCTGCACCGTACAGAGAGACAGACGTCACGGTAACAGACCAACAACAATCAAGATGAGTGTAAATCCTTTAAGCACTGATGATCCTAGAGAATTCGATCGTAGCCAGACCAGCGTTATGGGCAAACTTCTTAAACAGCCCAAATGAATACATACAGTATGAACTATTCAGGTCTGATAAATGACTACACTTAACGAGACGGCACAGAAGCGCTCTACAGGCTTGGGACGTACGTACCAGGACTCTCCTTCCTGACTTGGTGAAGAAGGCGAAGATGGTGTGGAAGATGTTCTCCCGGTCCTGGGGGATGGTGCAGGGGGCGGGGTTCCGGTGTGGGGTGCAGTTTCCTCGAGCGTCGCCCACCTGGACACACAGAGCGGAGACAGACTTCCTCAAGAGCGGAGACAGACTTCCTCAAGAGCGGAGACAGACTTCCTCAAGAGCGGCACGCACTCAAGAACGCCACGCACTCAAGAACGGCACGCACTCAAGAACGGCACGCACTCAAGAGCGGCACGCACTCAAGAACGGCACGCACTCAAGCCTCAGACCGGGGCTGGGAACATTGACAAGCAAAAGGCTCGAAAAAACGCCATTTTAAAAAGTTGTCTTCCACAACACAGTTCTCCCTTCTCCGCCTTCTTATCAGTTGCATTGGCATATGGGGTTTTATTTTTCTTCTTTTTAGGTATTTTTTTGTTGTGTGTGTGTGTGTGTGTCTGGGGATTGACCCTGCGCAGTGAGGGTTTCTGGAGCGGAGAGAAATGTGTGTGTGAGAGGATTAGGTAGAGTGGTGGAGGAGATGAGACTGTACGGATCTCGGGGAAGCCTGGGAACGGCCTTGGCGCTGTGGGTGGGAGGTCTGAAGTCTGTCCTCGAGCCATCCTCCTGTGAGCTTTCTGTGAGAACGGGATTAGTGTGTGTGTGTTGTAGGACAGCTCAGACTGAACCCCGAGTGATGTCTGTGTGTGTGACCGCCACATTTCAAAAGGGTTAAAGGAAATCCTGTTTGAACCAGGGGTCCCCCTCCCCTCCACCCCCACCCCCTCCCCTCCCCTCCCCTCCACCCCCTCCCCTCCACCCCCTTCTCCTTGCCATGCTTCCCCACATGGAGTGATTTAGAGGCGGGGCGTTCCGCTTTGACATGTGCCCCCAGGGAGCCCTTAACACTCTTCCCCTCGAGCCCACACCTCCTCCCAGGCAGACCCCCGAGAGAGGGGGGGATGAGAGAGAGAGAGAGAGAGAGAGAGAGAGAGGGAGGGAGAGAGAGAGAGAGAGAGGGAGAGTGAGTGAGAGAGAGAGAAAGGGAGAGTGTGAGTGAGTGAGAGAGAGAGAGAAAGGGAGAGAGTGAGTGAGAGAGAGAAAGGAAGAGAGTGAGTGTAGAGAGAAAGAGAGAGAGAGAGAGAGGGTGAGAGAGAGAGAAAGGGAGAGAGTGAGTGTAGAGGGAGAGAAAGGGAGAGTGTGAGTGAGTGAGAGAGAAAGAGAAAGGGAGAGAGTGAGTGAGAGAGAGAGAGAGAGAAAGGGAGAGAGTGAGTGAGTGAGAGAGAGAGAAAGCCCTGGAGGTGACGAGCACTGTGGCCTCCCGTTGTCTGTTGTCATAGCGCCCAGCACCTCCTCACCCCGAGGTCTGCTCCTTTCACAAGGGCCTTTATGGTGCTGGGGCTTCACCAGCGCACCAGTCTTTCAAAGGGCCTTTATGGTGCTGGGGCTTCACCAGCGCACCAGTCAGACCAGAGAGCGTCTGCCCCTGCTCCTGCTCCTACTCCTACTCCTGCCCACCCACCCTGCTCCTGCTCCTGCTCCTGCTGGGGGAGATTCATAGGCCTCAGCTCCAACTTCAGTCACACCCCAGGATTTTCATGATTTAAAATGGCTACAGGCGGCCGATGCCTCCTCCACAGTAGCAGCGCTGACAGGTTTAACCCCTTTCTGTTTGTGCAAATGGCCCTCCACACCCAAACTCTCCCCCCCCCCGCCCTCCACACCCAAACTCTCACCCCCCCGCCCTCCGACTCTCACCCACCCCCCCCCCCGCCCCCCGACTCCCCCCCCCCCCCGCCCTCCGACTCTCACATGCTGTGGTGGGGAAGCTGCTGCTATGTTCTCACATATGCATTTGCAATTATGAGGCCTTTCTGTTTGCCTTGTCCCTCTGTGAGGAGACTTTGGGAGGAGCAGGTTGCCCCCCCTCCTCCTTCTCCTGCGAGGCAGCTGTGCCCCCGCCCCCCCCTCACCCTTCTCCTGCGGGGCAGCTGTGTTATCAGCTTCTGTTTGCCAGCCGCAGGTTACCGTGGTTCCCGAGGGAGGAGGCATTCCTCGCAGGTGTCCCCTTCCACCCGTTCGTGCAAGCCGTCTGATCCCCCTAAAGTGATTCCATATGGGGCCTCGGGGGCCCCCGGCCCACCGCTCCTGAGCCACCCACTCACAGCAAACATAATTAACAGGTTGATCTCCTGCATGATCTGGCCATATGAAAGCAGCCACGCAGGGGTTAAGAAAACATTTTATCTGGCGGGAGGTGTAGTGTTTCCTAACTTCAGTACGGGCCCGAGAGAAACAAACGTCTGCCTACCTGTAGTGGCCCCATTACCCCCTGAATGCTGCTGCTTCAGCTTTCTATGAGACGCTGCTGGCCCGTATGAGGCCGTACCTAACCCAGTATGCCACCCAGCTGCTGGTGCAAACCTTGGTGAGTTCCCGCCTTGACTACTGCAACGCCCTCCTAACGGGCCTGCCGGCTTGCGTGGTGAAACCACTACAGATGATCCAGAACGCGGCGGCGCGCCTGGTGTTCAACCAACCGAAAAGGGCACACGTCACCCCGCTACTCATTGAGCTCCACTGGCTGCCAGTAGCTGCTCGCATTAAGTTCAAGTCACTTATGCTTGCCTACAGAGTGCTTGCTGGTTCTGCTCCCACCTACCTAAATGCTCTTGTAAGGGCAAATGTTACACCCAGGACGCGGCGCTCGTCTAGTGAGCGTCGTTTGGCACTGCCGTCTGTGCAAGTACGGCAATCCAGACTATTCTCATTTGTAGTTCCACGTTAGTGGAACGAACTGCCTGGTACTACCAGAGCAGGGGCGTCCCTCTCTACCTTCAAGAAGCTTTTGAAGACCCAACTCTTCAGAGAGCACCTCCCTTCTTAAACTGGAACCTTGACTAGCGCTTAACTTGCACTTCAGCAGTTACATTCCTGCACTTCTTTTTCCTTTCTAGGTCGTTTTTCTATTTTCTTATGTAAAGTAGTATTTATTGTTACACCAGGTTTTTATTGCTCTTAGCTTGACTGTTCTCTCCCTTGTACGTCGCTTTGGACAAAAGCGTCTGCTAAATGACTAAATGTAAATGAGAGTGAGTGCCCACAGTATGAGACGCTGGCCCGTATGAGAGTGAGTGCCCGTATGAGAGTGTGTGCCCACACTGCCCACACAGTATGAGACGCTGGCCCGTATGAGAGTGTGTGCCCGTATGAGAGTGAGTGCCCACACAGTATGAGGCGCCCGTATGAGAGTGAGTGCCCACAACATGGTGGCATAGGCAGCCGCGCTGAAACAACATGGTGGCATAGGCAGCCTCGCTGAAACAACATGGTGGCATAGGCAGCCGCGCTGAAACAACATGGTGGCATAGGCAGCCGCGCTGATGGTTGCTTACCTGAGTGTCCGTGATATGGAACATGTCAGCCCCATTACCCGCCAACCGGTTGGGGATCCTGATGTGGACGACGGACCCAGGCAGTCCACTCGGGCCGTTGTTCACAACCTACAGGAGCAGCACAAGAGCGCATCACGGCCATGATTATTATGGGGGCAGCAGGCGTGTGACAGGATATTGACAGAGTTTTTTTGACAGAGTTTTTCTTTTGCTGTAACTAGCCATTCCATTGTGAGGCCCCTTTGCATGTCAGGATAATCCTGCAATTAGGTTAATAGAGTTTAAGAGAATTTCATGAAGATTAAAGTGAGTTTATGAGAACTTCATGAGGATTAAAGTGAGTTTATGAGAATTTCACAGACAGTCACTGACCTATAGCCACTAATGTTCATTGAGAGGATCCTTACGTAAAGAGCGAACATCAGACAGGGTAGGGGGGAGAGTAACATGTTCATTGAGAGGATCCTTATGTAAAGAGCGAACATCAGACAGGGTAGGGGGGAGAGGTACCTGGAACGTGAAGTTAAGTGGCTGAAAGTTGCACTCCATATCCTCTAACTGGACGAAGCGAGACGCGTCGATGGAGTTTCCATACACAAAAGATTTGGGGGAAACCACACTGCAGACAGTGACAAAGCAAAACATCAGTCCAACGGCAGACCAAAACCTTATTCATGTGGAGGGATTTAGTTCATCTCCCACTATGTAACCTATACGCACTGCTTCCTGTGATCATGGGACAGTATTAGGGGGGGAAATGAAATCACTCAGGTCATTCATCTACTTTGAATATATATGTTTTGCTGGCGACTACCATCCTGGAAAACCGACAGCATAAAAGAATTTAAAAAATGTCCCTCATGAGCGAAGAGTCCCCCCCCCCCCCCCCCTCCCCCGTAAGCTTTCATGTCTCCTCTGTGAACATGGCGGACACCGGGGATCACATTATCAGATGCGCTGCTTCCCTCGAAGATGCAACGGAACATCAGTGTTTACACACCGGGTCCCTCGTCTCTCTGAAGTGTGTCTGTGATGAGGCACTGCAGATAAATGCTTCACTTTGACAAGTTCCTGCTTGGGAGGAAGGCGTGGGCCAACCAAACAGACGGAACCCCCCCCCCCCCCCCCCTCCCGCCCCAGAAAGCTTTTCAGTGAAACTGAATATTAACAAGCCCTTTAAGTAGCTCTGACACTGAGATCTACACGGGTCGATCTGTGTGCGAGCTATGGTTTATTTTTTCTAAGAGGACCATCCAGCTGTATTTGCCTGCAAAAAAGAGTCATGTATTTATTGAGGAGTCATTTATTTCTGGAAGAGGATGTAATTTGCTTGTCTAGTCCTTACCCGGTAATGGTGGTGTCGACCTCGTGCACCAGCGGGATGGATATCTCTAGAGTGTTGTCAAAGAGTGTGCTCTCGTGCTCTGGATTTGCACTGCAACAAGCAAAAACACCGATGTTCAACCAAGGCAGCTATTCCGTGCCACAGAAGTTAGTGTATTCTTTCAGTCAGAAATGTCCTCCCCCTATACAGTACATCTCCTGTAAGCATGCTACCCGAGAACTATTTACCGGGTTTCAAGCGTACAGCAAAATGAAAAAGTGCTGTATACATTGTGACAATTGACAGGTAGCTTAGGATGCCGTTCGACTGGAAAAGGTATATTATATACATTCATCAGTGAAAAAGGTATATTATACATTCATCAGTGAACCCGAGCCAAGAATGCTTTAAGGCAGTCCGGTGCCAGTGGAGACGTTTTGACGGAGTGAAAGCTAGCCGTCAGCGTGTAATATAAAGTTATGAGTAAAGAAAACACATCTGGCCAGCATTACCTTTCAATCCAGACCTTTAAAAACAATGAGTGCTTATGACTAGGCTTCCTTGTTATGGCAAAACAGAGTCCATGGGTGATTTTGAAATGTGCTCCACACATAAAATGTGTTATTATTACTATTACTGGGGAACAGAATGACCCATTCAGGTACCACTGAGACATGTCATCAGCATTGAGTCATCCTGCTGGGGAAGGGGAAGGTTATATAGACCTAATGTGGTGTTTCACATAACAAAAGATGTGGCAAAACATACCTCCTTGTGTGAACTAAAAACTGCAAGGTCTCACTTTCTCCAGAGAGGTGACTTGTGTCAAAAAGGACGGCAAGGTGATACTGGAAGAAAAAGGAAAAAAAGAAATAAGCAAATTTCAGAACAAATTGAAATGAATTTGACTGATTCTCCCGAAAAGAGGGACTTCAGTCACACTCACACTCACAGGTGCTTAACACACTTCAGATGCAGTCACACTCACACACTCACACTCACAGGCGCTAATAACACACTTCAGATGCAGTCACACTCACACTCACACACTCACACTCACACTCACAGGCGTTTATCACACTTCAGATGCAGTCACACTCACAGGCGCTAATAACACAAGATAACACAAGATTATAACAGTGAAGACTAGACATTTGAGTCTACTTGTTTCAGTATACAACAGGCCCGTCGTTACAGAGGGCATACGGAGACATTAGTCCTCATAGAAGTCCTCAGGCGCGCGAGTGTGCGTTAGCGACGGTGGCACTGCCTACCTTGGTCTAGTGTGCGTTAGCGACGGGGGCACTGCCTACCTTGGTCTAGTGTGTGTTAGCGACGGGGGCACTGCCAACCTTGGTCTAGTGTGTGTTAGCGACGGGGGCACTGCCAACCTTGGTCTAGTGTGTGTTAGCGACGGTGGCACTGTGTCTGCCTACCTTGGTCTAGTGTGTGTGAGTGTGCGTTAGCGACGGTGGCACTGCCTACCTTGGTCTAGTGTGTGTGAGTGTGTGTTAGTGACGGTGGCACTGTGTCTGCCTACCTTGGTCTAGTGTGTGTGAGTGTGCGTTAGTGTGCGTTAGTGTGCGTTAGCGACGGTGGCACTGTGTCTGCCTACCTTGGTCTAGTGTGCGTTAGCGACGGTGGCACTGTGTCTGCCTACCTTGGTCTAGTGTGCGTTAGTGTGCGTTAGTGTGCGTTAGCGACGGTGGCACTGTGTCTGCCTACCTTGGTCTAGTGTGCGTTAGTGACGGTGGCACTGTGTCTGCCTACCTTGGTCTAGTGTGCGTTAGTGTGCGTTAGTGTGCGTTAGTGTGCGTTAGCGACGGTGGCACTGTGTCTGCCTACCTTGGTCTAGTGTGCGTTAGCGACGGTGGCACTGTGTCTGCCTACCTTGGTCTAGTGTGCGTTAGTGTGCGTTAGTGTGCGTTAGCGACGGTGGCACTGTGTCTGCCTACCTTGGTCTAGTGTGCGTTAGTGACGGTGGCACTGCCTACCTTGGTCTAGTGTGTGTTAGTGTGCGTTAGTGTGCGTTCGTGACGGTGGCACTGCCTACCTTGGTCTAGTGTGTGTTAGTGTGCGTTAGTGTGCGTTAGCGACAGTGGCACTGTGTCTGCCTACCTTGGTCTAGTGTGCGTTAGCGACGGTGCCTACCTTGGTCTGGGCCCTCATGAAGGGAAATCCCACACTGCACTTGAGGAAGTCCAGCTCAACAAGTCCACAGGAAATGCCCTTCTCTTCCTGAGGAGAAACAGACACAGGGAGGACCGGAGGCGCAGAGTGAGAGTGCGGTTGGGGAAGTGTGTGTGTGTGTGTGTGTGTGTGTGTGTGTGTGTGTGTGTGTGTGTGTCTGTGTGTGTGTGTGTGTGTGTGTGTGTGTGTGTCTGTGTGTGTGTGTGTGTGTGGGTGTGTGTGTGTGTGTGTGTGTGTGTGTGTGTGTGTGTGTGTGGGTGTGTGTGTGTGTGTGTGTGTGTGTGTGTGTGTGTGTGTGTGTGTGAGCAGATTAAGGAGCACAGAGACAGGATTGCCACACAAGACAGAGAACAGAACCCTTCTGCATTGTGGAGGCTGTGTGTGTGTGTGTGTGTGTGTGTGTGTGTGTGTGTGTGTGTGTGTTTCCCCTATTCTGAGTCCTGTTTTTGTTCAAACCCTGTGCAGTGTGTCATGTACCTAAACATACACACACACGTACATTCACATGCATTTATATTTGGTTTATTTCTGAGTTTAGTTCATTACTGCCACCTGTTGTGTCCCTCAGAAGAGGTGCGGCTATCGCTTTAATAGCACCTCGTGTTGGCCAATGGCCACGCTGTCGAGCGAGGTGACGATGGAGTGGCCGCAGCAGGAGCTGTTTATTTGTCTGGACCAATAGGAGTTGTTTATTTGTCTGGACCAATAGGAGTTGTTTATTTGTCTGGACCAATAAGTGCGGTGTTGGGAACTCTGTCACTTGAGTCTACTTTACGTTTAGCGAGCTGTGAGAGAACGTGTGTAACACCTTAAAGCCATAAAGTTTTTAAATATCCTCATCTGCCCCAGAATGCATTTTGACATCCCATGGCATATCCTTAAAACCAACTAACCACTTCAGGTAAGCACCAGTCACCCTGTCTTGTGCAAACCCAGTGTTAACTTCACCCCACCCTAATCTCTCCACCTTCACCCTAATCTCTCCACCCCACCCTAATCTCTCCACCTTCACCCTAATCTCTCCACCCTAATCTCTCCACCCCACCCCACCCTAATCTCTCCACCTCCACCCTAATCTCTCCACCTTCACCCTAATCTCTCCACCTCCCTCCACCCTAATCTCTCCACCTCCACCCTAATCTCTCCACCCTAATCTCTCCACCCCACCCTCACCCTAATCTCTCCACCTCCACCCTAATCTCTCCACCTCCCCCCTAATCTCTCCACCTCCACCTCCACCCTTATCTCTCCACCTCCACCCTAATCTCTCCACCTCCACCCTAATCTCTCCACCTCCC